>NC_043024.1:15620874-15650874 GCF_006345805.1 Octopus sinensis
GGGGTGCGTTTACCATCCACCAGCATGGGTTTAAATTTGCATGACACCAGTATCTGTCTCAACTGCAATTTTGCTCGGCTTGATGGGTCTTCTTCTCAAGCACAGCATATTGCCAAAGGTCTTGGTCATTGCCTCTGTGAGGCCCAACACTCGAAAGGAACTCAACCACTTGGCCTCCATGTGGCCCAATGCTTGAAAGAAACTCATCCATTTTGCATCCGTGAGGCACAATGCTCAAAAGGAGCTCAGTCACTTTGCCTCCATCAGGCCCAGTGCTCAAAAGGAAATCAACCACACATATATATATATATATCAGTTGGCACTCTGTCGGTTACAACGATGAGGGTCCCAGTTGATCAGATCAACGGAACAGCTTGCTTATGAAATTAACATGCAAGTGGCTGAGCACTCCACAGACAGGTGTACCCTTAACGTAGTTCTCAGGGAGATTCAGCGTGACACAGAGTGTGACAAGGTTGGCCCTTTGAAATACAGGTACAACAGAAACAGGAAAAAAGAGTGAGAAAAAGTTGTGGCAAAAGAGTACAGCAGGGTTTGCCACCACCCCCTGCCAGAGCCTCGTGTAGCTTTAGGTGTTTTTGCTCAATAAACACTCACAACGCCCAGTCTGGGAATCGAAGCCACAATCTTACGATCATGAGCCCACTGCCCTAACCACTAGGCCATTGCACTTCCACACACACACACACACACACATGCACACACACACACACATATATATATATATATATATACACAAAATGGGACTAGAACGCAAAACACACACACATACACAGTGGACTTCTTTCATTTTCATTCTACCAAATCCCCTATCAAGGCTTTCATGAGCCTAGGGCTATAGGAAAAGACTGCAAAAGGTTGTAGATTGATAAAACACAAGGGTGGTGGGAGATTGGTAGAATGTAAGGGCGACAAGTTGGAATGGGTTTTAGAGCAGTGGTATGCCTGTGGGTTTTTTTCTGGTTCTTTTAGTTCTGAGTTCAAATCCTGTTGAAGTCAATTTTGCTGTTCATGCTCCCAGGGGCCAATGAAATATAAAACCATCAGAATAAAGTACTAGGTTCATTAGAATCAAGTAACCCCATCCCCTCAAAATTACTAGACTTAGGTTTTAATTAAAAGCCTTTATTATTTACTAGAATGTTCTGTTAATTGGAAAAATGGAATATTTATTAGCAAAACTGGCAGCTGAATTAATGTGTGTGTGTGTGTGTGTGTGTGTGAGTGTGTTTGTGTATGTGTTTTCTTGTATGCATATGCGCATGTGTGAGTGTGTGAGTGTGTGTGTGTGCATATGCATGAGTGTGTATGTATGTTCAAGTATGTATGTGCATATGTGTACGTATTCATGTATACATGCATATATGTATCACATATCTATTTATGTACATACATGTATGTACATGTTTGTATGCATGTATGTATATGCATATATATATGTATTGCTTATCAACTACATGATTCCGGGTTCAGTCCCACTGCATGGCACCTTGGGCAAGTGTCTTCTACTATAGCCTCGGGCCAACCAAAGCCTTGTGAGTGGATTTGGTAGATGGAAACTGAAAGAAGCCTGTCATAGATATATATATATATATATATATATATATATATGCGTGTGTGTGTTTGTGTGTCTGTGTTTGTCCCCCCAACGTCACTTGACAGCCGATGCTGGTGTGTTTATGTCCCTGTAACTTAGCAGTTTGGCAAAAGAGACCAATAGAATAAGTACTAGGCTTACAAAGAATAAGTCCTGGGGTCGATTTGCTTGACTAAAGGTGATGCACCAGCATGGCCGCAATCAAATGACTGAAATAAGTAAAAGAGTAAAAGAGTAAAGAGTATATATACATATATATATATATATATATATATATACATACATATACATATATACACACACACACACACACACACATACACAATGTGGGCCAAAAGTCATGTACCAAAACTGTTGACATTTTCTTTTTTCTTCATCTTCTTCTTCTTCTCTTCTTCTTCTTCTTCTTCTTATTCTTATTATTATTATTATTATTATTATCATTATTATTATTATTATTATTATTATTATCATTATTATTATTATTATTATTATTATTATTATTATTATTATTATTATTATTATTATTATTATTCATTTTGTTCATGTACAGGTACACGTCTATTCATCATTGTTTTATTCAGTTTTAGAGAATTGAAAGCATGTCTTGCTCTAATTGTCTTTCACAATTCAGGAGCATATCGATCCTATTTTGTGCATGACTTTTGGCCCACCCTGTATATATCATCATTGTTTAACATCCGCTTTCCATGCTAGCATGGGTTGGACGATTTGACTGATGACTGGCAAACCAGATGGCTGCACCAGGCTCCAATCTGATCTAGCAGAGTTTCTACAGCTGGTATGGTGTATGTATGTATATATATATATATATACAAATATATGTATCTATGTATATATATGTATATATATATATATTATATATATATATATATATATATATATATATATTATGTATGTATGTATGTATGTATATATATACATATGTGTATGTATATATATATATATATAATATATATATAAGTATATATATATATGTGTGTATATATATATTCATATATTCATATACACATGCATATATGTGTGTGTTAGTGTGTGTTCCTATATATGTTCATATATGTATAGGTGTATGTATGTGTATATATGTGTGTGCGTGTGTGTGTTTGTGTGCAGGTATGTACGTATGTATTAATGTATGTATGTGTTAATAATCACAAATACCGAAGTCCTGAGAGGAGTATGTCCAGAGGACAGAACACCTTTTCACTACAGTTATTGATTATTTGTAGACCTGTTATGTCCCACAGATCGAATATCAATATACCTAGTGATGTCACGTACTTATTGATTTTTCTTTATTGGAACTTTTGAGTCCCACAGATCAAACATCAATATATCTAACTGATTGTAATGTAGTTATTGATTTCAAACTATTCAAACCCACTGATTGAACACCAATGCGTCTAGCTAGTTGATCGTTGATCTGTAGTTATTGATCGGAACTGTTGAGTCTGACAGATCGATCACTGATATGTGATATGTTTAGCTTGTTGATGTATATTTATTGATTAAAACCTTTGAGCCTCATTGATTGAATGCTGATACGTCTAGCTTGTTGATTTTCATGGGTGTGACATAAGTTTTAAATCTTTGTCACAGTAAATTTGGGAAAGTGGGTGGGTGGATGGGGGGCAGTCAAATGCACCGACCCCAGTTTTCAACAGGTATTTATTTTATCGACCCTGAAAGAATGAAAAGTATAGTTGACCTCAGCAGAATTCGAACTCTGAATATAAAGATGTACAAAATACCACTAAGTGTGCTAATGATTTTGCTAGTTCACCGTCTTAATAATAATAATAATAATAATAATAATAATAATAATAATAATAATAATAATATATGATAATAATATTGATGATAATAATAATAATAATAATTGATAATAATATTGATAATAATAATAATAATAATAATAATAATAATAATAATAATAATAATAATAATAATAATAAAATGCCCTGATGCAGTACCAGGCATTGGCTCTCATGGCTTCTGATCTTAACTGATTGGAAGGTTATCATGTACATTGTTTTTCTTGGTATATAAAGATGGGCTACAGCAAATATTCTGCTCAATACCACAGATTTGCTTGTCTGTTGTTTGACCTTAACCAGTTGAGCATGTCCCTTAGTGGCTGACGATATGTGCATCTCTGATCACGAGCAGACGTAGTGGGGGAGCATCATGGCCATGTGTTGAGAGGGATTCTTTGAGTTTGAATGGTTCACCTCTGGAAACATAGGTGTTTCGTTCAACATCCTAAAGCAACCCTTATTCAGGGACCGTTTGAGCAGGATGGGCCACTCAACCTGAAGAAAATTCTAACTGGGCCCCACCTGCAAGGTCATGTGCTGTTCATCTTGATATGAGATCACCATGTCGCGCACATATGGTTGTGATGCATGTGCCTGGTGTACCTTTATCAGACGGGTAGTCATGATGGGTATATTGGGCTTCGTATATTTTACCCCAGTGTCACTGTGATGGCATGAACTGCTCTCTCACTCAATAATAATAATAATGATAAATCTGATATGCTAAATAGAACTGGATGCGAATATAAATGTTACAGCAAAACAATCAGCCACCTTTTATATATGGATGACCTAAAACTATACGCTACAAATGACAAACAGCTGGAAACACAACTAATGACAGTTCATGGATTTACCAAAGAAATAGATATGAAATTAGGATTAGAAAAATGCGCCAAAGTAACCCTGAAAAGAGGAAAGCTAGTTAAGAGTAGCAATATCACACTAGATAAAACCAATGAAATAAGAGAATTAGATCATAGCCAAACTTACAAATATTTAGGAACCCATGAACTAGATAAAACACAACACACACAAATGAAAGAGAAAATAAAGAAAGAATACTATAGACGAGTTAGATCAATACTAAAAACAGAGCTCAATGCTAAAAACAAGGTAATAGGTATTAACACTTTAGCCATCCCAGTTATAAGTTACAGCTACAATATCCTTAACTGGACACTAAATGAACTAACCAAAATAGATAGGAAAACAAGAAAAATAATGACAGGATCTAGGATGCATCACCAAAAATCTGACATAGAAAGACTATATATACAACGTATAGAAGGTGGTAGAGGCCTTATACAGGGACTGCAAAAATACCTACTTCAGAAGCAAGGAAAACTGATACAAATAGCGGCAAAACATGAGAAAACAAAAAACTGTTCTCAGTATTTAAAGAAGCTGACAAATACAAACAAGAAATCATACCACCTAACAAATATGAAGAAGTAGAAGAAGAAGAAGAAGAAGAAGAAGAAGAAGAAGAAGAAGAAGAAGAAGAAGAAGAAACAACAAAAGCTATAAAACATATGAAATCCAAACTAAAACTAGAACAGCAACGGACCATGATAAAACGATGGCAAGAAAAGCCACTTCATGGCAAATACTGGACTAAACTAAATGCAAAAGAAATAGACTAAGAAAAATCCCAGCAATGGTTGAGAAACTCAGGACTCAAAGCAGAGACAGAGGGATTTTTAATTGCAGCACAAGACCAAAACCTCCCCACCAGAAATTACCAAAAACATATAATGAAAAGAAATATAACAAGTAATTGCAGAATATGTGGAGATGGACAAGAAACAATAAATCCTATTATCTCTGGCTGCCTAGTCCTGGCTAAGTAGGAATATATTCATAGACACGACAGAGTTGGGACCTACATACACTGGAAGCTATGCCAACATTATGGAATAACAACAGAAAGATGGTATAGGCACACACCAGAAAAGGTCACAGAAAACGAGAAAGCAACCATACTCTGGGATATGCCAATACACACAGATAGAGAAATTAAGGCCAACAGACCAGGTATAGTTGTCAGAGAACATCAAGAAAAAAAATGCTTTCTAATTGATGTATCAATACCAGCAGATGACAACGTGTCTCTAAAAGAAATGGAGAAACTTTCAAACTACAAAGACCTGGAAATAGAGGTAACTAGAATGTGGAATCTAAAAACAGAAACAATTCCTATCATAGTAGGCGCATTAGGCATGATAAAAAAATATTCAGACAAATACATAACAAAAACACCAGGACTTACTAACACATATAACATACAGAAAATTGCACTACTAGGCACTGCACACATCCTACGCAGAACACTTTCCATACAATAACCATCAGAGCATCACAACAAATCACAGCACATACCCAAGGCACACAGAGCTGCGCTCGGTAGTGAAGTGAAAGCACGCTATAAAATAAAACTACTGAATAATAATAATGATAATATAATATAATAATAATAATAATAATAATAATAATAATAATAATAATAATAATTCTTCCTACTGTAGGTACAAGGCCTGGAATTTTGTGGGGAGGGGACTAATCAATTACATTGATCCCAGTGTTTCATTGGTACTTAATTTATCGACCCTGAAAGATGAAAAGCAAAGTTTGACCTTGGCAGAATTTGTACTCAGAACATAGCGGCAGACAAAGTACCGCTAATTATTTCACCCAGCATTCTAATGATGATGATGATGATGATTGTGGGGGTGGGGAGGAGGAGAGAGGAAGAAGAAGAAGAAGAAGAAGAAGAAGAAGAAGAGAAGAAGAATGATAATAGAGAAGAATGAGAATAAAAATTGCAAAATCCTGTGGGATGTAATGATCCACTGTGATTACCTGACCAGACATTGGAAACAAGACATTGTTGTAGTGGAAAATAAAGAAAGAACTTGTATGATAGTCAGCATGGCATGCCTTGGTGACAACAGGATCAATGATTAAAAAGAAGAAAAAACGAACAACTATGATGATTTGAACTGGGAAATATGAAGGTCAATGAGGAGAGTAGATGTGATACCAATAGTAATTGGTGCACTTGGAAGTATTCAACTACCGACATGGCTCAAAAAGATTGGTGCAAGTGTGAAGATAGAACACCTACAAAAATCAGCATTGCTTGGAACTGCAAGAATTCTTCGCAGGGTTCTTGAAGCATGACCAGTAAACAAGTGTCACCTTTGTCTGCTGGTTGTGGGCAGTTGACACCTTCCATCACATAGGCATTCCATAGAACCCAAGTTTGGGCAGCGTTGAATGGCGGACAGGTTGGTGCTCATGCAGCATGTCCTGCTCCCCACCACCAACATTCCACATCTCTGATGGACGCAAAGAAATAGCATGGGTTTTACAATTTGGCACCAGCATTGTCACAGGAATTGCCAAAATGTGGTTGTCAACATTTGACAGACGAAATACCTCTAAGCATTTTGCCCGGCATGCTAACGATTCCGCCAGCTCCCTGCCTTAGAGACTACTAATAATGCATTAGCCTGTTCGGCCAGACAACACTCTTACAGTCAGGCAGACCACTAGGACCTTCTTTCAGGGTCATTAATGATAGACAGAGGCCATGTATATATGATCTATAGTTATTGATTTAAAAGCATTGAGTCTCAGTCTTACAGATCAGAATTAGATATTCAGGGTCCTCCCACATAGAAAAAAATTGACATCATTTGAAATGTAAATATCTGAGTAACTACATGTCTGAGGCAAACAAGATTAAATAGGCTTCATGTAGGACAATAACGGATTTATTTCTCAAAATTCAAGCAAGAGATTCAGAGGGATGTAGATTTTTTAAACCGATTCCACAAAGCTTCACAAATGTTCAAGATGCACACCACCTTTGACATGATACATGTCAAGTCAGTCGTCCAACTCGTGGAGAAGGCTAGCCACTGGATTTGGTTAAAAAGAGACGATGAGCGATGGCTAGAAGAATATTGAGCTTTATTTGATAACCAGCTGATCTAGCAAGCGGGGCCTCATATCAGTGAGGGGGGCTGGCGCGCATTGATGCCGTCAAGAGGTAGGCCCCGAAACGGTGCGCATTCTCTCCTGATGACCCCATACACTTGCTGGCTTCCAGTATGTGGAGCTTTTGACTGGTAGCACTTGCATGTGCAAGTTGTGTGCAAGACAAGTCAGTAGTCCAACTGGTGTCAAACATCCTGTAGTATGTCTTCCATAACATTTACCAGTACCTCTGTGGTTCTCCGCTTGAATTCCTCTAGGCTTGTACAAAGTGGTGGCGGATATAGACCAGCCCTATCACATAGCCCCATAGAAAAAAATCATAAGGTGTCAAGTGAGGTGAATATGGTGGCCATTTCGACAGCACATTGTCATTATCACTGGCATCCAAACTTAGTTTTTACACATTTTGTTAAAATTTGAGATCATTTGAGCAGGAACTGACTATGTTATCAAACTACAAAATGATGTCCATTTTTGGAGACACCCTGTATATCAACCTAGTTGATTTGTAGCTATTAATTTAAGTCTTGAGTCTCACTTACCAAAAATCAATATATCTACATAGCTGATCTGTATTTTTCAATACAGAAGTGTTGAGTCTTACAGATCAAAGATCAATATTTATCTAGCTAGTTGATTTGTTGCTAGTGATTTAAAACTGTCGTGTCTCACGAATCAAAACTTGGTATATCTACATTGCTGATCTGTATTTATCGATTTGAAAGTGTTGAGTCACACATATCAAAGATTGATATATCTGACTAGCTGATTTGTAGTTATTGATTTGGAGGTATTGAGTCTCTCAGATCAAAGATCAATATAGGCATTATATTATGTCAATTTATTTATTTATTTACTAAAATGACAATTACAAGAATATACATACGTGTATAACATATTATGCTTTACATATAAAATATATAAAGATACCAGTAATTATTAAAATATATAATTATTAAAATATATAACATACAGGATTTTTGATCTGTGAGACTCAGCACTCTAAATCACTGGCTACAGATCAATAAGCTATATATATATTATATATATATATATATATATATATATATAGCTTATTGATCTGTAGCCAGTGAATTAGTGTGCTGAGTCTCACTGATCAAAACTTTATATATCTGGCAAGCTGATTTGTAGTTATTGATTTGAAGGTACTGAGTCTCACAGATCAAAGATCAATATATATCTAGCTAGTTGATCTATTGCTATTGACAGCAACTGTTGAGTATCATAGATCAATTACCAATATACCAAGCTGATTGTCATGTAATTTTTGATTGGGACTGTTGTATCGCATTGATCAAACACTAATATACTTAGCTAGATGTCTTGTATTAACTGACAGTTATTGATTTCAAGTTGTTGATTCTCACAGATGAAAGATCAATATGTCCAACTGATTGTCATAAGGTGTCATTGATTTTGTGTGATTCAGCAGTTTCGCAATCAATCTAGATACATACATACTTGTAATTACATTCACACACACACACACACACACACAGAGTGTCATCTCTAAATTCTATTACACATAAACACACATCATCATCATTGTTTTGACATCCACTTTTCCATGCTTGCCTGAGTTAACCAGAATTGTTTGACATTTTGAGCCTACGCTCTTCAGCAGAAGGAGATGAGAGGAAAAAAATGAAGAGAGAACTATATGCGCACAAACATATATAGTCAACAAATGAGATTCAGAGATGCTCAATAAAGAAAACAATAGTGCTCAAATGATTTGAACTTATACTCCCTGTGCATAGAGGGTGCTTGTAAAGACAAGAATATGATATATATAGGTGAGACATCTAGAAGCATTGTAGAGAGACTAAATGAACATTTAAGACAATATGATGGCAAAAGACAGTGCTCCATACTCTACCAACATGCCAAAGACCAACATGGAGGCACACTGTGTCATCTTGACATCCGCATTTTATCTAAGCACCCAAAAGACTCAACACTCAGACAAATACAGGAGTACATTCTCAAAGACGAAAAATATCCAGTACTAAATATGAAATATACGTGGAAGGTAGTCATACCCCAATACCCACAGTTTATATATACACAGCTAGAGTTCTTAGTAGGCAGTTATGTAGACGTATATATACATACATACATACATACATACATACATACATACATACATATGTGTGTGTGTGTGTGCGTATAGGTAGATGGATATGCAAGTAAACAGATAGATAAATAGAAACATAGGTACATAGGTAATACAGACAGACAAGTACACACACACATACACACTCATATACACACATAAATGAAGACTGAAACATATGACCATATACATGCACACACACACGCTTCACATGCTCACACACATGCTTCACATGCACACACAAGAAGACAGAGGTACACACACACACATATGAACACAAAAAAATGAATATGTATGCATGTATATATGTATATATATATGTGTGTGTACATATATATGTATGTATATATATGTATATATATATACAGATGTAAATTTATGCATGTATATATATAGATGTATATGTATATATGTATATATATACATATGTATATATAAATTATCCCTCTTTGTATCACCTAGTTGTCTGAATGTTTTGCCTTCTTGTCTCATTTTGTATTTTATATATATATGCATATATACATATATATGTATATATATATGTATATATATGTATATATATATATATATATATATATATATATATACATACATGCATATATATATATATATATATGTAGTTAAGAAAGAAATGTAAAAGTCACAGAAAGTTTGCATAATAAAACTTATGGTGATATGAGGAAGATATTACATCATTACATCATTACAAGTTAAATAAGCTCCGGTTTCACGATCAACGGTTGTCAACTTATATATAGAGAAAACTTTTTTGCTGTCAATATGACATGTTTGGAAAAAAAGTAAACAGAGATGAAGCAATATGTCAAGGGGAGCAACTCATATTTTTACATGAAGCTCTTCTGCGTTTTTGGCAAGCATACAGTAACAGGACTTTTTTCATTTTATACACAGTTAATTATATTACGATACTAGGTCATTCCTCTTAATTTTACATATATATATATATGGGCCAATATATTTTGTATCGTTAGCCACTACACACATTTTTCTCTCTTTGTTTTTTCTGCGTCCCTTTCTGTAGAAGAGCGTAGGCTCGAAACGTAAAAGACTTTTTCTACTCCTGAGCGTTATACTAATACATCTGTTTGTTTTGTACACCACCTGTCTTCGTCTTTTGTTTTTTTTCGTAAACTCTCCCTATATATATATATATATATATATATACATATATATATATGAGCCAATATCTGTGCATGTGTGTGTCTGTGTTTGTACTCCTACCATCGCTTGACAACCGATATTGCTGTGTTTATGCCTCCATAACTTAGCAGTTCGGCAAAAGACACTGATAGAATATGTACTAGGCTTACAAAGAATAAATCCTGGGTTCGATTTCTTCGAATAAATGTATTGCTCCAGCATGGCTTCAATCACATGAGCGAAACAAGTAAAACAATAAAAAAAACTATACCACTTTAATCCTGAGCAATGCCGGGTATCTCTGCTAGTGTATATATATATATATACACATATGCATCTGCACACATATGGAAAAACCCAGATGCAATTACACACACACACACTCACAAACACACATACACACTACTTACATACAACCCTTTCTCTCCTTCTCTCTTCTTTTCCTTCTCTTCCTACTCTGCATAAATTAACATATATTATAACAAATTCCCCTTTCATTATAAAATATGTTGTAATATTTACAGCACCAAATTTACATCATAACAAATACTGTTTGCTTCCTCTGTCTCTGTCTGTCTGTCTCTATCTATCTATCTGTCTATCTATCTATCTATCTATCTATCTATCTATCTATCTATCTGTCTATCTGTCTATCTATCTATCTATCTATCTATCTATCTATCTATCTATCTATCAATCTATCTTCCCATCTATCTATCTATCTATCTATCTATCTATCTATCTATCTATCTATCTATCTATCCATCTATCCTATCTATCTATCTATCTATCTATCTATCTATCTATCCATCTATCCTATCTATCTATCTATCTATCTATCTATCTATCTATCTATCTATCTATCTATCTATTTATCTATTATTTATCTCTTTATCTCATCTCTACAGATACATCTTCATAACTAGAATTCGTTTATCTTATCACCACCACCGCCACCCTACAACCACCACCGCCGCCACCAACGCCACCACCACCACCCCACAACCACCACCACCAACACTGTCAGCATCACCACTGCTATCATTGCCTTTACTATTATATCCAACATCATAAAAAAATTATCATTGCCACCGTCACCACCACCACTACCACCACCACCACCACCGCCCCTGCCACCACTGCCCCTGCCACCACCGACTCCACCATTGAGAGTGTGATGCAAATTAACCTGACTCACTGACCGGCTGGATTAAGAAAGTGTGTGTGGTGTATATATATATATATATATACATATCCACACACACACATAAACACATCTATCTATCTATATATATATATATACACACACACACACACACACACACTCATATGGAAAGCAAACGCTAAACGATGATGATAATGATATATATATATATAATATATATATATATATGCACGCTCATATACACATATTCATGTGCACAAATATATGTGTCTGTATGTATTTACATCTGTATATATATACGTATGTATGTTTGTATGTCTATATGTATGTCTATATGTATGTATGTTTGTATGTATGTACGTCTGTTTGTATGTATGTATGCGAGTATGTGTGAATATCTGTATGTATGTGAGTTTAATATAGAACTGATTGCATGTGTGACAGGCTGCTTATGTATGTATGTGTATATGTAGGCATATATGTGTATGTTTGTATGTAATCATGTATGTTTGCATGCATGTATGTATATGTAAACATGTATGTATGCATAAGCGTATAGATGCATATACGTATGGTTTTCTATATATGTGAGTGTATGTGTAAATGTATGTAACTGTATACAATATAGATATTTTGTATGTAGGAATGCATGTATGCGTGTATATACATATGTATGTATGTATGTATGTGTGTATATATGTATAAATGTACGTACATATGTATGCATGTATGTATATTTGTATGTATAAGTGTATGTATCTATATATGTATGTATGCATATATATATGCTGATAGATATGCACGTATGCATGTATATATGAGTGTATGTATATATGTATATATGTATGTCATTGTTCAGTTTTATTTCAAGGTTTCTTGTCAATAGAGAAAGAGCCGGTTTCTAACCTAGATCCAAGGATCCTTCATTGGAATTTCAATATCAACAACAGGGTATTTTTGTATGTATGTTTGTATGTATGTATGTATTTATGTTTATGTGTGTGTGTATATATATATATGTATGCATGTATGTGTATGTATGTATGTATGTATGTATGTATGTATGCATGTATGAATGTATGTATGTATGCATGTATGTATGTATGTATGTATGCATGTATGTATGCATGTATGTATGTATGTATGTATGTATGTATGTATGTATGTATGTATGTATGTATGTATCTATGCATGTATGCATGTATGTATGTATGCATGTATGTATGTATGTATGGATGTATGTATGTATGCATGTATGTGGGTGTGTATGTATGTATGTATGTATGTATGCATGCATGTATGCATGTATGTATGTAGGTGTGTATGTATGTATGTATGTATGTATGCATGCATGTATGTATGTACCTACAATATGTGCTCATTCAATATGTGACCGCGTGTGTATCGTTGGCGATTGTTTTTCCTCCGTCTTCCCTTCCTTGGATCTTTTTTTTTCTATATTTCTGACGAAGAGCTCCGCTCGAAACGTTAAATCCTCCTTCTCTCTTTCCTTTCCTGAGCGTCCAATAATACTATACTTGTTCCACGTCCTCGCGTTGTTGTGTTTTCTCTTTGTGTTTCCATGTTTGGATTAACTTAATGTATGTATGTAGGTCTGTATTTGTTCTCTTCCATATTTAACAGAGATATAAAGAAAGAAAGCTCCTTGTTTGGAATGTAGATAACGAATACAATGTCACATTTTAAACCTGAGAAAAGTCTTGCAGAGTTTTACTGTTCTGCTTACAGACTGTATTTGTAATGTACGAATCAATTTCATGTGGTATTTTATCTGAAGATCCAAACCTATCTGGAATGATAGTTATGTGTGTGTGTGTGTTTGTGTGTGTGTGTGTGTGTGTGTTTGTATATAGGTATGTATATGTATGTGTGTATACATGTATGTATGTATTTATGTTGAGGGTTTGTTGGACACAGTGTGAGACGACTGTTGTTATCGCTAGGCCTAACTCATCGTAAAGTCAATACCACCATGACCGATAGCCAAACTACAGTAGAGAAGGCTAGCCACTGGATTTGGTTAAAAAGAGACGATGAGCGATGCCTAGAAGGATATTGAGTTTAACCTCATAACCAGCTGATCTAGCAAGCAGGGCCTCATATCAGTGAGGGGGCCGGTGCACATTGATGCCGTCGAGGGGTAGTCCCCAAAACAGCGCGCATTCTCTCCTGATGACCCCATTCACTTGCTGGCTTCCGGTATACAGAGCTTTTGACTGGTAGCACTTGCATGTGCAAGTTGTTTGCAAGACATGTGTGTGTATGTATGTATGTACATATGTATATGTTATGTTAGATCATTCTTCGTGCATAGTATGGCTATCAGTAACACAAGCACCAACCGTACCAAGCCTGCTTGGCAAGAAAGGCAGCAAGCTGGTAGAAATGTTAACACACTGGGCGAAATGCCTAGCGGTATTTTGTCTGTCCTTATGTTCTGAGTTCAAATTCCACCGAGGTCGACTTTCCCTTTCATCCTTTCGGGGTCGATAAATTAAGTACCAGTTATGCACTGGGGTCGATGTAATTGACTTAATCCCTTTGCTTGTCCTTGTTTGTCCCTTCTATGTTTATCCCCCTGTGGGCAAAAAAGAAATAAGAAGGGTAGTTTTTATTGAACACCCTGCTGAATGCAAAACAAAATCTGTCAAAGGGTGGACGAACTCAGTAGGGTCAATGGTCATCCAACAGCTGTGACTGAGAAACCCATGGTCATTGTTTAAACATCCCCGTGTGAGAAGGGAATTCTCAAATAACACCCGTCTCACTGCAAAGCCAGAAGTCTTGGCCATTCTTGTTTCTGGACAACTTGGCTTTGCAGGTAAGAGCCTTAGCAGTGTTCTGAAAGTTGTGATTGACTTTAAATTTCAACGTGGGTTTTGTTGCTAGTGATAGAACAGAAATATGACCCCTCATGAAGACCCTGTCAAAGAGGATCAAGAGCTTCCATAGCAGAGCCCTGAGAACCATCAAGAATTTCAGATGGTACCATCATACTTCTGACTAAGAACTGCATGTAAAGGTAAGGAAAAGTTACCTTCTTGAGTCAGAAGGGCCAGTTTCCTGGTTTCATGGTGTATAGATTCTCAACCTGGTTACTCCTTTTTGTCAGCTGAGTGGACTGGAGTATTGTGAAATGAAGTATCTTGCTGAAGAACTACAATGTGTTACCCAGTCCAGGAATTGAAACCACAATCTTATGATCATGAGTCCAACACCCTAACCACTAAGCCATGCACCTCCACGTAAGAACTACATGTGTACACACATCAGCCCACAACCTCTCACCTCGTGTTATCTGCTTCATGCACTGGTATAGATATGTCTTCCACCTCCCATCCTATCAGGGCCTTACTCTCATTTGGTGTTTAGGAAATAGACATCATTCCTATACAAAATCTATCTCCTGAATCCAAATATAACCTTCTTTTTGACCTATCAGATCTAGTTTTTAAGTTATTGAACATCCCTATGGTCACTATGTATGTGTGTACGTCCAGTATGCAGTGTTCATTTATCTTAGTCTAATTCCAAGTTTTTTTCTTTTTCTATACTTTTTAGATGTTGTGGTGAATGAAGCAGTAGAAAACGAGCACGAGCTCCTCTTCAAGAAAGTGTTGAGTTAATTCTCCAAATGTGTTTTGTTATGTTTGTGGAGAATACACATTCCTTGAAAATCAAAAAACATCACTGATTTTGTCGAAAGAGTGTATATGGCATATTTTGGGGTCTAGCTGGGAGAACAAGATAAATATTGGGCACCACATAGTGTCTGCAAACAATGTACAGAATATTTGCGACACAAGGTTAAAGGGACAAGGAAAAGTATAAGGTTTGCTGCACCAATGGTGTGGCAGAATCCCTATAATCACGTGGACAACTGCTATTTTTGTAACCTAAATTTGAAGGGTATTAACTGGAAAAATCGACAAACACTTGTCTCTCCTAATTTTGCCTCTGCTATTAAACCAGCTCCTCACAACAAAGATCTTCCTGTTCCTGTCTTCAATGTCTTGCCTCAAATAACTTCACCCTCAACCAAAGAAGATTCATCACCTGAAGATGACACAAGAGATCAAGACTTTTCAGGTGAGACTTTACCTCAGCTATCCTCCCAGGTACAGCTGAATGATCCAGTTTGTGACTTGAAGCTCCCCAAAAATTCTGCAGAACTGTTGGCTTCCCAACTAAAAGAGAAGAATCTTCTAGAGAATGGTGACTGTATAAAGTCGGCATAAAGAGTTCCTTTCTTTCTTCACAAAAGAGGAAGAGCTGGTTTACTGCAGAGATGTCAGTAGGCTTCTTAATAGACTTGACATTGAGGAATACAAACCAGAGGAATGGTGTCTTTTCATAGACAGCTCTTAGCGTGGTTTAAAATGTGTATTGTTGCACAACGGAAATGTGTATGGTTCTGACCCACTCGGCCACTCAACAACTCTGAAGGAAAAATATGAAGAAATTAAGTTTGTTTGAGAGAAGATATTGTATCATGATCATAAATTGGTCATCTGTGTTGACTCAAAGATGATGAATTTTCTCATGGGGCAGCAATCTGGTTATACCAAATCCTCATGCTTTCTTTGCATGTGGGGCAGTAAAGACCAAGTAAACCACCATGTTAAGAAAGACTGGCTGCCTCAAATAAATATGGCTCCGTGTGGCGCTGCCAGTATATTGGAAGAAACTTTAGTTGAGCGAGATAAGATCATTTACCCCCTTTGCACATCAAACTCAGGTTGATGAGGAGTGCTTCAAGTATATCTGCAGTATATTTCCTGACTTGATGATTGAAAAACTTAAAGCAGGAATTTTTGATGGACCACAGATCCATAAGCTCTTGAAGGGCACAAATTTCATGAAAATGATGAGTGAAAGCGAAGCACCAGTTTGGCTAGCCATTGCAGAAGTAGTGCTACTTATATGTTATCAGTAACACAAGCAACAACCGTACCAAGCCAGTTTGGCAAGAAAAGCGGCAAGCTGGTAGAAACGTTAACACACTGGGCGAAATGCCTAGCGGTATTTTGTCTGTCCTTATATGTTCTGAGTTCAAATTCCACTGAGGTTGACTTTGCCTTTCATACTTTCAGGGTCGATAAATTAAGTACCAGTTATGCACTGGGGTCGATGTAATTGACTTAATCCCTTTGTCTGTCCTTGTTTGTCCCCTCTATGTTTCCTTGGGAAATACAAAAGTGAAAACTATAAAGACCTTGTTACCAACTTGATATCAAATTTTCATGATATTGGTTCAAATATGAGCATCAAAATGCATTATCTTTTTAGTCATCTTGATTGTTTTCCTGAAAATCTTGGAGATGTTAGCGATGAAGAAGGTGAACAATTCCATCAGAACATCAAGGAGATGGAAACTTGGCATCAAAGACATTGGCACGCTGTGATGATGACAGACTATTGCTGGTGTTTAAAATGAGATACTCCTGTTGCTCAAAATTTATGGTGCACAAAGAAGTGTAAATTTATTCCTTGAATTTTCTGCCAAAAATCTTTGCCAATGTGCATTTTCAATTTTGAATTTTTTTTTGTTTTGTGTTACCCTCTCTTTATTGATTCATATCATATGCCTCTTGTATGAATAAAATACTTACTCTATCAGGTCTGGTCAGAAAACCAGACCTGATAGAGAAAAAATGAAGTTATTTTTAAATTTAGCAGGCAAAATCATTTAAGAATTTTTGAAATATTCCAGGCACCAGACAAATAGAAATTTTCTCGTTGACAGAGGAATATATATGAATGCATATATATGAATGGTTGAAGATGCATGGCTAAGTGGCTAGAGCACCAGGCTCACAATCACGAGGGAGGGAGTTCAATTCCTAGACTGGGCTGTGTTGTGTTCTTGAGCAAGACACTTTATTTCATGTTGCTCCTGTCCTCTCCTGTTCACTGTTCATTCATGACCAAAGGGGATCTTTACCCTTTACCCCTTATTCTGTCAAATATAATGCTTATTTATTAACATTTTTTATAATTAATCACGTATTATCTCATAGCTTAGGAATTAATATTAAAATGACATTGCAGGGTAAGTGTGAGATGCCTGATCTGGCCAGTTTGAACATAAAACAGGTAGAATATTTGGGCTGGATATGGCCAGTTTGAATGCTAAAGTGTTAAAGTCATTCCCAGGAAAGTGAGTTGATTGTGAAGAGTTTGACGGTATTGACCTATGAGGTCAATAAACAATAATATGAGACACTAATTTCAAACGAACAGAAATCAAATTCTTTATGGCATCCAATATGATGTCCACTAAAACCTTAGGAGTTTAATACAACAAAACAGTTCAATTTTTTAATACTTTAAAAGAAGATTAAAAAAATAATATCCTCATTGATGTAATTAGTAGATTTTGTTGAAATAATAAACAAGACATCATTTGCATTATAAGTAGCTATTGTGGTGGTGGTGGTGACAGTTGGGGTGATGGTGATGGTGGTGGTGTTGCAATTGCCTGTGTCAGTGTTGTCATTGTTGTTGTTGTTGTCGTTGACAATACATCATCATTTTCAATGTCGTCGTAATCATCATTATTATCAACATCATCATCATAATAATCATTGTCTACATCATCAACATCATCCTCATCGTAATCATCATTATTGCTGTTTGTCATCATCGTCATCAGTCATCAATTTTATTTTCATTGTCACCATTATCATCTTCATCCTTGTTAACATCCTCACCACCCTAACATCATCATTATCATCGCCATCGTTTTCATTCACATCATCATTATCATTATCCCCTTGACGCCGGTAAAGGCGGCGAGCTGGCAGAATCATTAACATGCCGGGCGAAATGCATAGCCGTATTTCGTCTGCTGTTATGTTCTGAGTTCAAATTCCACCAAGGTCGACTTTGCCTTTCATCCTTTTGGGGTCGATAAATTAAGTACCAGTTATACACTGGGGTCGATGTAATCAACTTAATCCGTTTGTCTGTCCTTGTTTGTCTCCTCTGTGTTTAGCCCCTTGTGGGTAGAAAAGAAATAGATATTACCTGAAGCATGCGAGACACTGCCCCGGTTTTTATTTTTTTATCTAATGAGGCCACACAAGTGCCAATGAGCTCGCGTCTATTTACGTTCACTGTTACAATAACACAAGCATCGTACATTTACGTCTACCGGTTTATGAAAACGAACTATGTGAAGCTACTTATCATAATATGATATGCACAAGTTATTCTGCTCAGGTTAAAAAAATAGTTTGCATGTGGTACAACTCAAAACACAGTATTAAGCATGTAAAGTATCCGCATGTCATTGGTCTACTGCTAGTCTCATGACTTGAACGTAACCTAAAATAGCTAAGATATATATATATATATATATATATATTCATATATATATTCATATTATCGGTGAGCCAGGCGACGTGTCCAGCCCTAATGGCAACCACTCCGAGAGTGTAATGGAATCTTTTACATGCCACTGGCACGGGTGCCATTTGCACGACACCAGTATCTGCCATGACTGCGATTTTGCTTGTCTTGATACATCTTCCCCTCAAACACAACATAATGCCATATATATATATATATGGAGTTGTTGGCTACACTCATGGAGTGGTTGGCCTCTATACTCGTGGAGTGGTTGGCGTTAGGAAGGGCATCCAGCCGTAGAAACATTGCCAGATCAGACTGGGCCTGGTGCAACCTTCTGGCTTCCCAGACCCCAGTTGAACCGTCCAACCCATGCTAGCATGGAAAGCGGACGCTAAACGATGATGATGATGATGATGATGATATATATATATATATATATATATATATATATATATATACAATATGTTACATTACTCGGTAGTTAAGATAAAACTCTGAGTTTCAGATGCGAAGTGGAAATCCACAACACCATCTCTTCGGTTATCTGGCTATTTGAAAACGTTATGAAAAAATACCGTTAAAAATGAAGGGAAATTACTCTGTATAACTCTGCTTTGCCTGTGTACTTATACATCGCTCGCATTTTTCGTCATAAAAATTATATAAAAATACATAAAAATATATAAAATATATAAAATATATAAAATCTTCTTGGGACATTACACAGAAAGCATGTTCTATCCGTTTTCTTTAGGGGACCAAAAACGTAACAGAAATTTAGTCACATGTGGGCATGATCCGAAAAGCTCTGTCCTTGTATTTAGACATGTGGTAGGGTCTAAGCTGCTTTTCCAGATAAGCCATCTCTCCATGTCGCATAAACCGCACCTTCCGCTGCCGTTGGTATAGGGCTTACATCTGGCCAAAATCTTCCATTGTATGTTATAATCGACACCTTTATCTCTTAAAGACCAAATATGATTGGATAATTGTGTCGCTTTTCTTTTGTTCCAGTGCCTAAAGCTCAAAGTGTGGTTATTGAACCTGGCCTTGAAATTACCCTCTGTCAGGCCCACGTATTTCTTCGTCGAAACGGTGTTTTTAGTGGTATAGAGTTTACGGTAGCTTCATATATGATGGTCTGGGACATGCAAGCTCCATTTAGCGGGCACAATTCTTTATTCCTGCATGAACAGCTGTTTTCTTCTTGTGTTTTTTGTATGTTATGATTGATTATGTTTTTAAATTGGTAGTTGAACTAAAACTAATTTTTAATTGTGTCTATTGAAGAGTTTCCTATAAGCATGGTTAACTGGAAAATTTCCAGTTAACCATGCTTATAGGAAACTCTTCAATAGACACAATTTAAAAATTAGTTTTAGTTCAACTACCAATTTTAAAAACATAATCAATCATAACATACAAAAAACACAAGAAGAAAACAGCTGTTCATGCAGGAATAAAGAATTGTGCCCGCTAAATGGAGCTTGCATGTCCAAGACCATCATATATGAAGCTACCGTAAACTCTATAACCACTAAAAACACCGTTTCGACGAAGAAATACGTGGGCCTGACAGAGGGTAATTTCAAGGCCAGGTTCAATAACCACACTTTGAGCTTTAGGCACTGGAACAAAAGAAAAGCGACACAATTATCCAATCATATTTGGTCTTTAAGAGATAAAGGTGTCGATTATAACATACAATGGAAGATTTTGGCCAGATGTAAGCCCTATACCAACGGCAGCGGAAGGTGCGGTTTATGCGACATGGAGAGATGGCTTATCTGAAAAGCAGCTTAGACCCTACCACATGTCTAAATACAAGGACAGAGCTTTTCGGATCATGCCCACATGTGACTAAATTTCTGTACGTTTTTGGTCCCCTAAAGAAAACGGATAGAACATGCTTTCTGTGTAATGTCCCAAGAAGATTTTATATATTTTTATATATTTTTATATATTTTTATGTATTTTTATATAATTTTTATGACGAAAAATGCGAGCGATGTATAAGTACACAGGCAAAGCAGAGTTATAACAGAGTAATTTCCCTTCATTTTTAACGGTATTTTTTCATAACGTTTTCAAATAGCCAGATAACCGAAGAGATGGTGTTGTGGATTTCCACTTCGGCATCTGAAACTCAGAGTTTTATCTTGACTACCGAGTAATGTAACATATTGTATAGATAAATTTCCTCTATTTACATAATATTGAGGTCTCTTTCTTTCTTTTGTTATCTTACCGTTTTATCAATATATATATATATATATATATATATATATATGTATGTATATATGTATATATACATACATAACCAGCAGAAATCACAAAGTAATGCCTGCTGATTAAATATATATATATACATAAGGGTACACACATACACACACATATACGTATATATGTATGTATGTGTGTATATATATATATATATATATATATATTATATATTATATATATATGCATAGTTTTCTACTACAACAGGATAGGCACAACTTAAAACATTACAATATATAAGTATATATGTAAATGGGTATGTATGTATGTATGTATGTATGTATGTATGTATGCATATATGTATGTATGTATGTATGTATGTATGTATGTATGCATGTGTATGTATGTATGTATGTATGTATGTATGTGTATGTATGCATGTATGTATGTATGTATGCATGTATGTATGCATACATGTATGTACGTATGTATATATGTAAATGTATATGTATGTATGTATGTGTGTGTATGTATTTATGTTTGTGTGTGTGTGTGTATATATATGTATGTATATATGTATGTATGTATGTATGTATGTATGCATGTGTATATATGTATGTATGTATGTGTTTGTATGTATTTATGTTTGTGTGTGTGTATATATATGTATGCATGTACATGTATGTATGTATGTATGTGTAAGTGGCTCGATAAGTTTCCATTACAGAATAATTAGTGTAAATATAAATGTAAGTACAAACACAACAACAACAGCAACAACAACCACAGCAGTAACAACAACTAAAACAATAACAACTACAACAACAACAGTCTGGATTTATGTTTATCCATCGTTAATCTTGGTAAATTCTTTTCAAGCTCTATCGTTAAGCTAAAATAACGAAGTAACGTTGTACCTTGATAAGTTAATTGTTAAAGGAAAAACTGATCGAGAATTTCTAATTAAGTCTTGCCAAATATAATCTTTGAGATAAAAACATCCAATTAAGTATAGTAATAGCACTAACGAATATTGATGTAGTCTTTAATTGCTATAGTGTACGTGCATGTGTGTGCATATATACATATATATATATATACACACACATGCATATATATATGTATACATACATTTACATATATATGCATATATATATACACACACATATGTATATATACACATACATTTATATATATATATAAATGAATACACACACACACACAAACACATGCACACACATACATATATACTCTTTTATTTGTTTCAGTCATTTGACTGTGGCCATGCTGGAGCCCCGCCTTTAGTCGAGCAATGTTGGGGGATGGGAGACAAACAGAGAACACAAACATATACACACATATATATATATAAATTTATCTCCCTCATTATTTAAATATATATATATATATATATATATATATATACATACAACAGGCTTCTTTCAGTTTACGTCTACCAAATCCACTCTCAAGGCTTTGGTCAGCCCGAGGCTATAGTAGAAGACACTTGCTGAAGGTGCCACACAGTAGGGCTGAACCCAGAACCAAGTGGTTCTGGCAAGCTACTTGCCACACAGCCACTTCTGCACCTGCTATATTTATAAACATATATTTATATATAGATATACATACATACATACATACATACATACATACATATATTTATATATATATATATTTGTGTGTATGTATATATATATATGTCATTACACACTGTCATACATACACACACATACATTTTGAATAATACAAAAAATAATACTAAGTGTTATCCATCTCTGTGGAGACACGTGGCTTAGTGGTTAGGGTGTTGGACTCATGATTGTAAGATTGTGGTTTCAATTCCTGGACTGGTTGAAACGTTGTGTTCTTGAGCATAAATCTGCATTTCATGCTGCTCCAGTTCACTCAACTGGTATAAATGTATGTAATCCTATGATGGACCGGTCTCCTGTCCAGGGCGCAATACATACACCACAGAATTTGAAAAACCACATGGTTTTGGGTTCAATCCAACTGCATGGCACCTTGGGTGTCTACTACTGGAGCTCCAGGTTAACAAAAGCCTTGCCAATGCATATGGTAAGTGGAAACTAAAAAACGCCTGTTGTATATGTGTGTTGGGGGGATGTCTTTGTTTGTGTATGTCTTTGCCTTTCCCTTGGACACAACATCAATGGTGTGGAGAGGGAGGCTGGTATGCCTGGGCGACTGCTGGTCTTCCATAAACAACCTTGCCCGGACTTGTATCTGGGAGGGTAACTTTCTAGGTGCAATCCCATGGTCACTCATGATTGAAGGGGGTCTTCTCTATATAGATAAATATATAAAAGAATACAAAAAATGGGACAAAAACGTAACAGGCAGTTAGATGATACAAAAAGGGACAAGAAAAAGCAAGGACGGGTCATTCGGAGTTCTTTCATCAGTTGAGTTCCAGATCATCTTTGCAGTTTTGGCTGGTTATTCATATACACATACACATACATTGACACATACATAAACACATACAAATACACATGTATATATACATATGTACACATATACACACACATATATACATACACACATGTACATGCATACACATAATCATACATACATATACATATATACATGTACATACATACACATACATACACACACACAAACATGCACATATACACACACACATATACATACATACATAAATACATATTGCCCCTTGGCATTAAGAGCATATATACATCTACTTATCATGAATTTTGTGAAGGTGCATGACTCATAGTTAGAGCGCCGAGCTTACGATCGTGAAGTTGAGAGTTCTATTCCCAGAGCGGGCTGTGTGTTGTGTTCTTGAGCAAAAAGTGTCTTTACTTCACGTTGCTCCAGTTCACTCAGCTGTAGAAATGAGTTGCGATGTCACAGGTGCCAAGCTGTATTGGCCCCTTTGACTTTCCCTTGGATAAAATCAGTGGTGTGGAGAGGGGAGGCTGGTATGCATGGGCAACTGCTGGTCTTCCATAAAACAACCTTGCCTGGACTTGTGTCTGGAAGAGTAACTTTCTAGGAGCAATCCCATGGTCAGTCATGACCGAAGGGGATCTCAGCAGGGGATCTGTATTTTTTCTTATATATATATTTGCAATTAGAATAAACAGGGACGACACACAGTTGATTCCATTGCTACAGGATTATGGTTGATGTTGTTACCCCTTCTCATACATTTTGCTCATATGTTGGAATGGACAAGCTGAGCAAACTGTCCAAACCATCAAACATGCCTTATCTGCATGGAATCTTATTGACAAAACCATTGTCAAATTTTGTAATTTGTTTAACCCTTCATTTAGGGATAGCAGTAAACGTTATAACACAGGGCTAAGTATATTGGCTTGCTATCTTAAAGACAACAATAAGGATTTTAAGTTATATTGGTTCATCCTGTCCATCTCTTTCCCTTATGACAAGAGCAAAGGATTTTGTAACATTTGCAACTCTGAACTCTTCCAAATTCTCTTCTCTAAGAATCACCTTGTTAACACACTTATAGAGCAATCTTATGAATGTAAGCACTGGTAGAAATATACCTTTAGCTCATATAAGTGATTTATACCAGTCTTTATAGTTTGAACATTTAGCTCATCTTGCACTTTAGAAATCTACTTCCAAGCCTTTGAACATTTTTTCAACCAACGTATCCCTCTTTATTTGTTCTCTACTTATTATTTCTTTCCCCCTTCTCTTCCTAGGGTCTGCCTTTGACGTTGAATCTACTAACGTTTTTTTAAAATACTTAATAGAGTTCTGTTTATCATTTATGCTGTCATCAAAATTGTTATAATGTCTTGTTGTTGAGATAGGTTCTCTTTCTTTCCTGATGAGAAGATTATACTATTTTACACCGTTTATTCTTTTGGAATAAAACCAATGTTGTCTTCGAAACATATGTCGAAAGTAAAAGAATTTGAATAACATCTGCATTCAACTCCATTTATTTACTTATATATATAAATTGAGAGAGAGAGATAAAGAGATATAAGCCTGTCATATATATGTTGTATATATATATATATCCACACATGTGCCTCTATGTGTGTGTGTGTGTGTGCGTGTGTATGTGTAGATATGCATAAATATCGTCAGCCACTAATGGGCATGGTCAACTGGTTAAGGTCAAATAGCTGACAAGCAAGTCTGTGGTATTGAGCAGAATATTTGCTGCAGTCTATCTTTTATACCAAGACAAAACAATGTACATAATAACACTTCCAATCAGTTAAGATCAGAAGCCACGAGAGCCACTGCCTATTACTGCACCAGGGCAACTATTATTATTATTATTATTATTATTATTATTATTATTATTATTATTATTATTATTATTATTATTATTATTATTAATTACTATTATTATTTTTGTTGTTGTTGTTTTTATTATTATTATTATTATTATTATTATTATCATTATTATTATTATTATATTATTATTATTATATTATTATTATTATTATTATCATTATTATTATTATTATATTATTATTATTATTATTATTATTATATTATTATTATTATTATTATTATTATTCTGTAGCAATCCAGAAATGTGGAAACAGCAGACATGATCATGTAATATTTCACAAAAAAAAAGCACCACAAATTTCTTATCAAACTGGAGAGGAAATTGCAATGCCAAAAAAAAAAAAAGAGAAAAGCCCCAAAGAATCAGCTATTTCCCCAAGTTAATGAGAATCTGGTTAGATGTAATATCAGATGTAGTGAAAATAGTGACCTTGACATGAAATGGGAAGAATGCTTAAAGCAGGTTGATCAACTGGTAATGAATGTCCAGCAGTCTTCCTTCAGCTTTGACGATATCCTACAAAAGAAATAGCCGATTGATTATTTTAGTGTTTTCAATCAAATATTTGTTCAATATAAGTTTATTCAGTGAATACAGAAACCAATCAATGAAAAGGCAAGCTGTGTGAATCTGGGAAAAATGGATTTATTCAGTGCAGAAGATAAAAATGTTTGTTGTAGAGTGTTTAACTCTTTTCATACTAACCAGTCCGAGACCACTCATTGGTTCCGTGATACAAGCATCATCATGGAAGGGATGGAAATTGAAATCAAAAGCTCCCATCAAAACATTATTTTAATTGCAACAACAACACATTGTAAACAAATTTTCTTTTGGTTTTGGAAGTGTTGAATGTGTTTCATATTAAACAGACAAGAAAGTAACATTTCAAATGCAGTATAGCCATGAAAACAGCGGAAAGATTGGGTGTTACTACTCTTGTAAGACAGAAAAAGTTGTCAGTAGACAGTCACAGGACTTGAATCTGCACCCTTCAGATATCAGCTGAGTACTTTACTATTTAGCTAAACAAACCATTTAATTCAATGGAGATTGTTGTCAGTGAGCAGGACAATGATCTCCATCAAATTAAACGCAATATATAGCATCTTTGGAATGCAACAATGACACATTGCAAACAAACTTTCATTGTTTTGGAAGCATTGAATGTGTTTTGTTTCAAGGACAAGAAAATAATATGAAGGGAAGTCAAAAATTATCTGCGCTTTTGTCATAACATATCTTTATTATTGTCGCACTGCCTTCTACACATGCGAGCTGGCAGAAGCGTTAGCATGCCGGGCAAAATGCTTAGCCATATTTCATCTGCCGTTACGTTCTGAGTTCAAATTCCGCCTAGGTCGACTTTGCCTTTCATCCTTTTGGGGTCGATTAAATAAGTACCAGTTACACACTGGGGTCAATATAATCGACTCAATCCGTTTGTCTGTCCTTGTTTGTCCCCTCTGTGTGTCGCTCCTTGTGGGCAGTAAAGAAATAGGTACTATTGTGGTCATGTGATCGAAGTTTGGGTCTCATTGCACCATTTTTCTTTCTGGCTTTACAATGTAAGCATGACCACTCCACTAGCAATGTGCACTGAAGAAGATCAAAGAACAGTGATCTGAGAGATGGTAATGGTGAACCATGCTTGCTGAATCTTCTTGTCAATGCTGGAGGTTTCACTGGTATTTAATTTATTGATCTTGAAAGAACGAAAGGCAAAGTCGACCCCAGCAGAAGTTGAACTCAGAACATTAAGACAGACAAAATACCACTAAGCATTTTGTCGAGCATGCTAATGATTCTGTCAGCTTGCCACCTCAAAAATAATAATAATAATAACAATAATAATAATAATAATAATAATAGTAGTAGTAGTAGTAGTAGTAGTAGTAGTAGTAGTAGTAGTTGTAGTAGTAGTAGCAGTAGCAGCAGAAGCAGCAGCAGCAGCAGTAGTAGTAGTAGTAGTAGTAGTAGTAGTAGTAGTTGTAGTAGTAGTAGTAGTAGTAGCAGCAGAAGCAGCAGCAGCAGCAGCAGTAGTAGTAGTAGTAGAAGTAGTAGTAGTAGTAGTTGTAGTTGTAGTAGTAGTAGTAGTAGTAGTAGTAGCAGCAGCAGAAGCAGCAGCAGTAGTAGTAGTAGAAGTAGTAGTAGTAGTAGTAGTAATGATAATCCTACATAAAGCCTTTTCATTGCGGTGAAAATAAAATCACTACAACAAACCACAGCACATACCCAAGGCACACAGAGCAGTGCTCAATAGCGCAGTGAAAGCACGTGATAAAAATAAGACCACTGAATAATAATAATAATAATAATAATAATAATAATAATAATAATAATAAAAATAATAATACAGTAATCCCTCGATTATCACGGGTGTTACATTCTAACTCTCCCCACCCCACACCACTATAGGTGAAACTCCATGAAGTAGAAACAGTACTTGTACCGTATATTTTTTCTTTTTTTTGTTTCAGTCATTTTACTGTGGCCATGCTGGAGCACTACCTTTAGTTGAAGAAAACAGACCCCAGGACTTATTCTTTGTAAGCCTAGTACTTATTCTATCAGTCTCGTTTGCCAAACCGCTAAGTTACGGGGACGTAAGCACACTAACATTGGTTGCCAAGTGATGATAGGGGGACAAACACAGATGCACGAATACATACACACACACACACACATGCACAATGGGCTTCTTTCAGTTTCCGTCGACCAAATCCACCCACAAGGCTATGGTCAGCATGAGGCTATAGTAGAAAACACTTGCCCAAGGTACCATGCAGTGGGACTGAACCTGGAACCATGTGGTTGGTAAGCAAGCTTCTTTATTTTATGAAATTGGCCATGAAGGCCTTACAGAGAAGCAATGCAGGCTGGACATATACATTAATGAGATGAAAATGACAAATACGAATGATGTAAATGGGAAGGGTATTTGGCACCCAGAGACCGAACACCCTTCGAAATCACAGGTTTGATAGACTTTTAGATTTTTATGTAATACATAAAAATCTAAAAGTCTATCAAACATCAAAAATACACTATTGCTTTTCCCTTCCTCCTCCTTCCGGACACCCAGTCAAATATCTAGCCACCTGCAGAGCAGACCACGTTGACAGCTGGGAGTTCAGAAAGAAGAAGGTGAAGTGCCTTTATCAAATATTTGTGCCACACAGTGTCACAATTTATAACTCACCACCTCCGCAGTTACCTGCGGAGGCCACCTTTGACTGCTTGAGCACGCCGAGAACACCCGTTCTTGGTCATCTAAGCCACCCAAGTATTCATCAACAGGCCCCCACTCGAGGAAAAGGAGGACAAAATCCTCCTCCTCTTCAGGGGGTGTTCTCTGTCTGCTCTGTCAGTGGCACAACTCCCACTGACAGAGCCTCGCACGCTGGCTGCACACATCCCACCGGCACTTCAATAAGCGGCACTGAGCTATCCGCTGACTGTCCCCTGCTCCCCCTTTTCCTCTTTCTCTTTGAGGCTGCGGGGGCAGAGGCCTGCATCAGCGAGCACAGGGGGACACTATCTCCCTCCGCCTCCTGTGCCGCCTGCACATTATTTGGTGAGCAACCATTGTTGCTCACCTTTCTTTTCTCTTCATGGAGGCAACTTCCACCGTCTCCCCTGCCACAGGGGATGGGGGTGGGCACCTTACTTTCCTGTACGGGGCCATGTTATGGCCCTGGGGAACAGTCCTTCCTAATGTAGCCTGGCTCCAGGCACGAGCGACACTTGGGGGAGGCGACCCTCAAGTATCACCAGATACCTGCAGCCAGCCATTTTTAGGAAGTTCGGGAATACCATTTTGCCTGTGGCCAATGGGGTCCATAAGGTCAAAATTCCTTTTGACCCCTCCAAGTCGACCGCTGGCATCATTCTCACATTTAAGAGCCTGGGCATGCTATCCCCCAAGCTCTGCCAGAAGGTATCACCAATCCATCCTGCTTCTGTGCCCAGGGGTAGCCCACACACCCAAGCTTTTATTATCCTCCTCCCACAATAAGTGGGGAGGAACAAAATTTCTTGCCCCTCATGGGTCTCGCTGGCAAATCTGCCAGCTTACTCAGGGGTACCAAACAGCAACCAGACCGTTGCAAATTTGGTTCCCTGTGATATAAGTAATTT
>NC_043024.1:15655874-15658374 GCF_006345805.1 Octopus sinensis
ACCAGTCAACTCTTTACCTGTCTCATCCATGGTAGATGTTATTGCATGTTTCTTGAAGAATGTACAACATGACCTACATAACATTTACATATTGATTAATCATTGATTTTTGGGAGGGGTTTTATTCTTTTTTTTTTGCTTTATTGTTTTATTTGTTGTTTTTTTCTGTTGAGTTTGTGTTTTTTTTCTTGCTTTTTTTCTTTGTCCTTGATTCTAAGGGAAAAAAATAATAATTTTTTTACCAATTTTTTTATTTAAAGTTTGTTTTGTCTTTTGTTTGGTTTTGTTCATTTTCATGTTGCGGCATTGGTGGTGGTGGTAATGACATATATATATATATTTATATATATATATATATATATGTATGTAAGTATGTATATATGTATGTATGTATGTATGTATGTATCTATATATATATATATATCTATATATATATATATATATATATATATAATATATATATATATATATACATGTATGTATATGTCTCTCTCTCTCTCTCTATATATATATATATATATATATATATATATATATATACTAGCAGTATAACCTGGCCTATACGGGATTAAGTTACGATTATTAAGCTAATCAAGTTCTTTATTTCAAACCAAACTAAGTAATATAGACGTCAAATTTGGGCGAAATCCATTGAAATTAGTTATATTATATATATATATGTTATATATATATTATATATATATAATATAATATAAATATATATGGGCAACAGACACGAACACACATACACATATGTATGTACGTATTGCATGTTTTGTGCATACATGTTCATAAACAGAAATGAATGGAAAAAATGTTGTTAAATTTGTAGATTAACACTCTCACAATTTTCACTAAGAAAAAAAATCGGTTTTTTTGCATGGAATCAACTACTCTGGCCTCAAAACCCTTTTTGTGGTCCGTGAAATGGAGTGGGGTGTGGTTGAAGCCTCGCAAATTGTACCCATTTATATTGTGTAATTCACTGACAAATTGTTGCTCACCTCTTTGTTTCTTTGTTGTTAAATAAATGGATTCTCAACAAAACACTTTTTACTCGGCTTAAAATAAAGACAAAACTCTTTCGCACTCAAAGTAATGTGTGAGAGAGAGAGAGGGGGGGAGAAAGATGAACGATTTAAAATAAATAAATGATTTAAAATAAATATATTGTAATTGTTGTGTGAGAAAGTATATATACTATGATTATAAAATATATTGTGCCTTTCAAAAACAAAAAACAAAACATTTTACATTTTATTTTTTTATGAATGTAGTCACTTACTCTCTCTCTCTTTCACTTTGTCTTTCTCATGAAGCTCTCTGCCTCCTTCCACTTTTCTTTATCTTATTTTTTTTGTTAGACACCATCAAAAAGCAATGGCTGATATTTGTTATGGTTAAAAGCTATGGTTGAAAATGGGTGAAAATAGATTCTTACCCTATCCGTGGGTGCCTCGAGAAAAAAATAAGTTGACAAAACCCAGATAGGATGTTGACAAATGTCCTCCTAAAATTTGAGCGACATGCATGCTAATTTGTGGATGTGCATAAATTACAATCACGTACACACACACACACACACATCCTCCCTTTTATAGATATGATATATATATATATATATCATCATCATCATCGCTTAACGTCCACTTTCCATGCTGGCATGGGTTGGACAATGTGACTGAGGGCTGGCGAACCAGATGGCTGCACCAGGCTCCAATCTGATCCGGCAGAGTTTCTACAGCTGAATGTCCTTCCTAATGCCAACCACTCTGAGAGTGTAGTGAGTGCTTTTATGTACCACCGGCACGAGGGCCAGTCAGGCATTACTGGCAACACCTGTGTTCAAATGGTGTTTTTTATGTGCCACCTGCACAGGAACCAGTCCAGTGGCACTGGCAACGACCTCACTCAAATATTTTTTCACGTTCCACTGGCACAGAAGCAAGTCAGTTGCTCTGGCAATGATCACACTCGGATGCTGCTCTTAGCGCTCCACTAGCACGGATGCCAGTCATCGAATTTGATTTCGATTTCACTTGCCTCAACAGGTCTTCGCAAGCAGAGTTTAGTGTCCAATGAAGGAAAGCTTTGCACAAGTCTGTTGGTTACACCCCTGGCATAAGCCACAGGTTATGGTCTCACTTGGCTTGCCTGGTCTTCTCAAGCACAGAATATTTCCAAAGGTGTCGGTTACTAGTCATAGCCTCGGAGAGGCCTAATGTTCGAAGGTCATGCTTCACCACCTCATCCCAGATCTTCCTATATATATATATATATATATGTATGAATATGGATATATATCTATATCTATATCTATCTATCTATCTATCTATCTATCTATCTATCTATCTATCTATCTATATATATATATATATATACACATATGCATATACATATACACACATATATATATATATGTATGTATATCTGTGTATGTGTGTGTGTGTGTGTTTGTATATAGCTAGAAAGATTATATAGATATCTTTAGATAAATTAC
>NC_043024.1:15663374-15668374 GCF_006345805.1 Octopus sinensis
ATACTGCATCACAATGTTTAAACAAACACATACATAACAATAAATAATCACAAACAAAACAAACTCACATATAACGCTAAATAACCATAAACAAAACACACTTATATGTAACACTAAATAATCACAAACAAAACAAATTCACACACAATACTAAATAATCACACACAAACAAACTGATACATAACACTAAATAATCACAAACAAAACACAGTTATACATAACACTAAACAATCACAAACAAAACAAACTCACATACAACATTGAATAATCACAAACAAAACTCTTATACATAAGACTAAATAATCAGAAATAAAACAAACTTATATATAACCCAAAATAATGACAAACAAAACAATTTCACACATAACACTAAACAATCACAAACGAAACAAACTCTTACATAACACTAAATAATCACAAAAAAAAACACAGTTATGCATAACAGTTAATAATCCCAAACAAAACAACTCACATATAACATTAAATAATCACAAACAAAACACTTATACACAAAACACAATTATACATAACACTAAATAATCACAAACAAAACATGTCCGGATTACCGATGGAAAATGCTAAGTTATCTTTTGGAAAATGGAAATTCTACCAGTAATGTTAATATCAATGGTTTATCACACTGGCCCCTATAAACTATAAAAAGGTAGAGGTAGAGAGTGCCATATCGGCACCAACCATTTCCTATATAAGATAAGGCTATATAAGTTTAGCAATATCTACTGACGGAATTGGGAACTTTTGCTGTCCCAGACAAATATAATTAAGGGAGTCACATGGCAACACGAGGGGAAAAAACTTTGAGAGTAGAAGAAAGATTAGGCAAAACTCCTGGGCTTTCTAAAGCATAATGGGAAGAAAGGCTATTTTCAGGTATCAAAGGATCAAAGGTCCCTCCCAAGCCATAGGTTCATACGGACAATTTCCCAGATTCTGTGGTGTATATATTTCCCGCTGGAGGGGACACTGGTCAATTACAGGATTGATCAATTTTGTCAGCTGAGTGGACAGAACGAATGTGAACTGAAGTGTTTTGCTCAAGAAGACAACACATTGCCTGGTTCAGAAATTGAAACCACAATCTTACAACCATGAGTGAAACTTGCTAACTACTAAGCCAGGCATATACATGACTGCTGGACCTTTGAATTACAGGCTTCTGCACACTATCCATTTATCTATTTTAGATAAAAGCTGTGGTAGAAGACACTTGTCTGGGATATCCAAAAAATACTACTACTACAACTACTACTACTACTACTACTACTACTACTACTATTAATAATAATAATAATAATAATAATAATCCTTTCTACTATAGACACAAAGCCTGAAATTTGGGGGAGGAGGATAGTCGATTACACCGACCCTAGTGTGTAACTAGTACTTATTTAAATAACCCCAAATGGATGAAAGGCAAAGTTGACCTCAACGGAATTTGAACTTAGAAGATAGCGGCAGATGAAATACTGCTAATTATTTCACCTGGTGTGCTAACACCTCTGCCAGCTCACCGCTTTATATTATTATTATACTGATGATGATGATGATGACGACGACGACAACAGCGGCGATGATGATGATGGTGATGTCCTGAATGGTAAATGACCAAACCTTAATAAGTTTATAATTAAAAGAAAAATAATCAAAGTTAAAAAAAAAAAGGAAAAAAATTGATTATTCAGACTTTCCTTTGCTGTATTGACTAAACCAAACTATTGAACTGTAAATTATTGATACAGATATATTTAATAAGATATATTGATTGATTTGTATAATTATGATTATGTTCAGTTTTGAGAAAAATACATTATCTCCCAGTCCCCTCCTTGACTTCTACTCTACCAATCCTTCTTCCCCACCACACTCTGTCTCCCACTTGTACTCTCTCACACTCTCTCTGCTTCTGCTTTTTTTCTTTCTCATTCACCTCTATTAACTTCATCGTATGGTCTCTCTTTTATTCATATTCTTTCTTCTCTCATATCTCTCAAGGTTCATTATATCTCTCTCTCAAGGTCATTCTCTCATCTCATCCTCAATGCTATACAGTTCTCCTCTATCTCTCTCAAGTCATTCTCTCTCTCATCCTCCATGTCTCCAGTCTCTCTCTCTCTCTCTCAAGTCATTCTCTCTATCACTCCATGTCTCCCAGTCCTCTCTCTCTCTCAAGTCATTCTCTCTCCTATCCTACAATCGGTCTCACAGTCTATCTAATATCTCTCAATCTCTTCTCTATCTCATTCTCCATGTCTCCCAGTCTCTCTCTCTCTCTCTCAAGTCATTCTCTCTCTCATCCTCCATGTCTCAAAGCTCTCTCTCTCTCTCAGTCATTCTCTCTCTCATTCCTCAATGTCTCCAAGTCTCTCTCTCTATCTCAAGTCATTATATCTCTCATTCTCAATATCTCCCAGTCTCTCTCTCTCTCAAGTCATTCTCTCTCTCATCTCCATGTCTCCCAGTCTCTCTCTCTCTAAAGTCATTCTCTCTCTCATCCTCCATGTCTCAGTCTCATACTCTCCTCTATCAAGTCACTCTCTCTCATCCCCATGTCTCCCAGTCTCTCTCTCTCTCTCAAGTCATTCTCTCTCTCATTCTCCATGTCTCCCAGTCTCTCTCTATACTCTCTCAAGTCTCTCTCTCTCATCCTCCATGTCTCCCAGTCCCTCTCTCTCTCTCAAGTCATTTCTCTCCATCTCTCATGTCTCCAGTCTCTCTCTCTCTCTCAAGTCATTCTCTCTCTCATTCTCCATATCTCCAGTCTCTCTCTCTCTCAAGTCATTCTCTCTCATCCCTCTCCATGTATCCAAGTCTCTCTATCTCTCTCAAGTTCATTCTCTCTCTCATCCTCCATGTCTCCCAGTCTCTCTCTCTCTCTCAAGTCATTCTCTCTCTCATTCTCCATGTCTCCCAGTCTCTCTCTCTCTCTCAAGTCATTCTCTCTCTCATCCTCCATGTCTCCCAGTCCCTCTCTCTCTCTCAAGTCATTCTCTCTCTCATCCTCCATGTCTCCCAGTCTCTCTCTCTCTCTCAAGTCATTCTCTCTCTCATTCTCCATATCTCCCAGTCTCTCTCTCTCTCTCAAGTCATTCTCTCTCTCATCCTCCATGTCTCCCAGTCTCTCTCTCTCTCAAGTCATTCTCTATCAATTCTCATGTCCCAGTCTCCCAGTCTCTACTCTCTCTCTCTCTCAAGTCATTCTCTCTCTCATCCTCCATGTCTCCCAGTCTCTCTCTCTCTCTCAAGTCATTCTCTCTCTCATCCTCCATGTCTCCCAGTCTCTCTCTCTCTCTCTCAAGTCATTCTCTCTCATCCTCCATGTCTCCCAGTCTCTCTCTCTCTCTCAAGTCATTCTCTCTCTCATCCTCCATGTCTCCCAGTCTCTCTCTCTCTCTCAAGTCATTCTCTCTCTCATCCTCCATGTCTCCCAGTCTCTCTCTCTCTCTCAAGTCATTCTCTCTCTCATCCTCCATGTCTCCCAGTTTCTCTCTCTCTCTCTCTCTCACAAGTCTTTCTCATTCTCCATGTCTCAAGTCTTTCACTCATCTCTATGCCTCTTAGCCTCTCTCTCTCTCCCTCTCACCCTCAAGTCTGTCTCTCCCTCTGCATGGCTCTCAGTCTCTCTTTATCTCTCTGTCTCTCCTCTCTTTTGTTCATCTTCTCACTGTCTCAAGTTTCTCTCTTTCACTCCCTTATGTCTCTCAGTCTTTCTCCCCTCTCTCTCTGTCACTCTGTGCCTCTTGATCTTTCTCTCCCTCTCTCACACTCTCTCTCTCACTTTTTCTATTTCTCTCAATCTTTCTCTTTCTCTCTCTCTCTCTCACTTTTTATATCCTTTTCTCTGTCTCCTCCCTCTCTCTTTCTCTCCTCCTTCCCTCCTTCCCTCCTCCCTCTCTTTCTCCTTCTCTCCTCCCTCTCTCTTTCTCTCCTCCTTCCCTCCTTCTCTCCTCCCTCCCTTCCTCCTTCTCTCCTCCTCTCTTTCCTCCATATCTAACTCACCCATCATTACTAATTAATTCCTTTTCCCTGTCTCATTTCTCACCAACCGTTCCCTCTTTTTCTCCTTTCCTCTCTCTCTCTCCCTCTCCTCCCTCTCCCCCTAATTTTTTCCTCTCTCTCTTTCTCCTACTGTTTCTGTCTCACTTTCAATATCTCTCACTTAACTTCACTTTCCTTCTCTCTCTCTCACTCTCCCATAAGTAACATATGTGAATATGATTAGTTCATATTTACAAGGGAAGGCTCATGGCTCAGTGGTCACAGCAGTGTTTTTCAACCTTTTAACCCTTGCATAACCCTTAAAATAAATTACATGTCTCAAGGAACCCCTGCACAAAAAATTATATACCATACCTTTCTCAAAGTTTTTCATTGTAGTTCACATGGTTTTTTTAATATATATATATAGAGAGAGCAAAGTTTACAATGCCGCATATGTATATATATATATATATATATATTATATATATATATATATTTATATTGAATCGAATTGAACCAGCCAGGATCCCTGGTCTGGGGGACGTAAAAAGCACTATCGACTCGTGGCCGATGCCAGCGCCGCCTCGACTGGCTTCTGTGCCGGTGGCACATAAAATACACCAAATCCGACCGTGGCCGTTGCCAGCCTCGCCTTGCACCTGTGCAGGTGGCACGTAAAAAGCACCCACTACACTCACGGAGTGGTTGGCGTTAGGAAGGGCATCCAGCTGTAGAAACATTGCCAGATAAGACTGGAGCTGGTGTAGCCTTCTGGCTTCCCAGATCCCCGGTCAAACCGTCCAACCCATGCTAGCATGGAGAACGGACGTTAAACGATGATGATGATGATGATATTCTGATTGACAGTATACAACCATTCTATATATATATATAAATATATATATATATATATATATATATATATATATATATATATATATATAGATATAAAATAGAAAATGGGACAAGAACGCAAAACATCTGGACAGTTAGGTGATACA
>NC_043024.1:15673374-15680874 GCF_006345805.1 Octopus sinensis
CAAATCCACAAGATTACCAATATATATATAAAACTTTGTTGTTGTGAAGACAAGGAGACACATGCACACTCATATACAAGCATATATGAAGCCACATACATGGTATGGCTGTGCAATAAGAAGTTCGCTTCCTAACCACACTGGTTCTGGGTTCAATTCCCACCATGGAGCACCTTGGACTGACTGAAGCTTTGTGAATGGATTTGGTCGAGAGAAACTGAGTGAAGCCTGTCGTGTATATTCCTTTATTCTTCTATTCTTTTACTTGTTTCAGTCATCTGACTGTGGCCATACTGGAGCACCACTTTGAAGGGCTTTAGTTGAATATATTGATCCCAGTACTTACTTTGTAAATATTTTTTAAAGCCTATTCTATAGATCTCTTTGGCCAAACCACTAAGTTATGGTGACATAAACACACCAACACCGGTTGTCAAGCAGTAAGGGAGGGACATATGCAGACACAATGACACACACTCATATATATGTGTGTGTGTGTATATATATATTTATTGGTATTTATAAAAGCTGAAGGCTTATTGTGATCACCGTGCAATGACTAAAGAAAATAGTCTAATAAAGGAGCATATAAGCTCTCAACAGAAAAAAGTAGGCTTTCCCATCTGTGTATAATGGTAACACACTTAGATGTGTTAACAAAGGGATGTGGGTTCGTCTCCAACACAGATAGGAAACCTTTTTTCTGTTGAGGGCTTATATGCCCCTTTATTAGACTATTTTCTTTAGTCATTGCACGGTGATCACAATAAGCTTTAAGTTTATATAAATACCATTATTATTATTATTTACAGGATTGTAAAACTCAGCACTGTATAACAAAACCATTCACACACACACACACATATATATGACAGGTTTCTTTCAGTTTCTGTCGACCAAATCCACCCACAAGATTTTGATTAGCCAGAGGCTATACTAAAAGACACTTGCCCAAGATGCCACACAGTGGAGCTGAAGAAGGGCTTCAATATGTCAAAGACTCTTCCAGTTTTTTCTGAGCATTATCCTTGTCTTTGTTTACTCACCTGTCTGTGTCTTTTGTTTTTTATACAATTCTGAACTCTGTGTGTGTGTGTGGGGTTAATAACCCAGTGTAGAACTCCATATATATATGTACGTTTCAGATCAAAGTGCTCGATGAGTGTAGAGTGCTTATAAGAGAAAAAGATGACACAGGAAAAGTAATGGTTATGCCATGAACATCATTAGCTTACAGCTAATGGGAAGAAAAGAAGAATTATGGTTATTTCTACAGAAATTATGGTGGCTATGATTTCTGTAGAAATAACTTTAACAAAATAATGTAAAGAGCACTGCTAACACAGTAAGACGTAGTGTTGACTCATAAAATCCTTTAATATACTTTATAGAATTTTATGGTTGCATAACAAAATACCACATGCCTTCAAGTCATTATAAAGAATTACATTTTAGCAATATATAGGGAAAATATTTTTCCCAAACAAAGTGCACTGCATATGTGATGTTCTGATGAAGCTACACCATGTTATTCAGGCACTCAACTAAGAATCCATTACATCTTATAGTAACAGAAACAGTTGTCAGCTGAGGTTCATAAAATAATCATCATTTTTCCAGTGTCATTTCTTTTCCTTATGTATATATATATATATATATATATTATATATATACATACAAATATATAATTGTTAATCCTCTGTCTTCCCTTCTCTGGATCTTTCCTTCTCCTATGTTTCTGACGAAACGTTAAACCCTCCTTCTTCCCTTCCTGAGCGTCTAATAATACTATATTTGTTCCACGTCCTCGAGTTGTTGTGTTTTCTCTTTGTGTTTTCATGTTTGGATTAACTATATATATATATATATACATACAAATATATAATTGTTAAACAGGATGTCAAACATTAAGGCAAGTCAAAAATCTCAAGTCATATACAATATTATTACAGGAAGAAATTCAAAACCTTACAGCTGTTTCTGGGATATCCCTGAGTATGGGATATTCTGTCATCAGAGACAAATTGGGGGAAAAATATGGAAAATGAGAATGGTATATATCAATAAGATGATAACAGAGGATATATGCCCATTCTCATTTTCCATATCGCCCAAGGCATCAGGAGTACTCTTCACAGGGCTGGACATGCATGGCTGTGATCTCACTTTAGTTGCCAGGTCTCAATCACAGCATATCTCCATAAGTCCCAGTCTCCTGTCATTGCCTTTGTGAAGCCCAGTGTTCGAAAGTCATGCTTCACCACCTCATCCCATGTCTTCCTGAGTCTACCTCTTCCACAGATTCCTTCTACAGTTATATATATGTGTATGCATGAATATATATATATATATATATATATATATATTATATTATATCATACAGGGTGTGATGGGTAAATTGTTGCCAGTTAATATTTTCAATTTTGTGTATGTGCATTGTTTGCTTTTGATTTTGTCGACTACACAGTATAGTAGGGTCAGTTGGGCACTATCTGTGAGAAAAACAGCTCCATGGTGCAATTCAGTCTTCCATAAATTTAGAAACAATATCATGTACTGCTTGGCATTCACACTGGAAGCTCCAATATGAACATTTCAGAGTGTTGGGTGTCAATCTGAGTCCCCAAAACATGTACCAAGAGTGATAAAAATCAAACATCCAGTCAACATCATGGCATTTGGAGTGATCATTAGTGATGGCAACGTTATGCCTCCATTCATCTTCCCACATGGGTTTAGACTCAACACAGAGGCCTACATCAAATGCCTGGAGGGGATAGTGCTGCCCTGGCTCAAGAGGCTGGCTACTGGAAGACCCTATGTCTGGTAACAGGACTCAGCACCATGCCACAAAAGCATGGCTGTCAGAAAATTTCTGCAACCTCACTGTCCCTAACATCTGGCCACCAACTCCCCAGACTGCAACCCCCCGAGCTGGCAGAAACATTAGCATGCCGGGCGAAATGCGTAGCCGTACTTCGTCTGCTGTTACGTTCAGAGTTCAAATTCCGTCAAGGTTGACTTTGCCTTTCAATCTTTCGGGGTCGATAAATTAAGTACCAGTTACACTGGGATCGACTTAATCCATTTGTCTGTCCTTGTTTGTCCCCTCTGTGTTTAGCCCCTTGTGGGTAGTAAAGAAATATATTATGTGTGGGGTGCAGTTGAGTGATAGACTTACAAAACTCCTTTTAACACCAAAGATGAACTGAAGGTAAGGATGATGGCAGGATTCACCAACTTAAACAAGGAGACCATCCCAAGGAGTTGCAGGAGATTCTGAAGTCGTCTGGAGGTTGTGGTTGAAACCAATGGTTATTTTATTGAATAAATTTACTCTTTAGTATTTCAAAATATTTTTATGTAATTTTGGTAAATATATTTGTTAAAATGAGATGTCAGTGTTATTTTCATATTTGTGTAATTTAGATGATGATATATTAACTACACCCTGTGTATATATATTTAAGCAAATTAGCTAGTTGAGAAAATCCCTACAAGAGATGAAAGAGCACCCATTCCAGTGCCACATATAAAGCACCCATGCTAGCACCATGTAAATAGCATCCATGATGGTGGTGATGATGATGATGGTGGTGGTGGTGGTGTGGTGGTGGTGTGGTGGTGATGATGATGATGATGATGATGATGATGATGATGATGATGATGATGGTGGTGGTGGTGATGGTGATGACGATGATGATGGTGATGATGATGGTACAATTTATTTATAACGTAGTGTGTAAATTATTAGTCTGTGGCAAGATACCAGTAAACTGGTCTGGCAGCTGCAAGAATTTGAAGTTCCTTCTCATAAATTCAAACAGGTTATAAGAAGTTCTCGACCATCAGTGTCTGGAAATTCTGTGTTGTACCTCTGTGTGTATGTGTGTGTGTTTGCATGCGTGTATGTGTGTGTGTGTGTGTCTGTGTGTGTATGTGTGCATGTGTGTCGGACAGATATTTATTTGCAGAAAGGAAAACATGAAGACAGTGTTCAATGTATGTTTAATATATTTCTTTGTCTCATCTGTCTTTACGTGCTGAGTTCAAATTCCGCTGACCAAGATACACACCAACACACCCATGTACACACATGCACACCCCAATAAGGCGGACACCCCATTAATAATACACACTTTCTTCACTTCAAAATAACTCTTGCCAGCTTCACAACATACCCATCCAAGGGGCATAACTCATAGCCCAATACCCTGGTCCCTTTTTTTCGCTTTACCACTTTTTTCACTGCAGCTGTTGACCAGACGTGTTAATCCACTTCTGACAATAGAGAGCAGTCGCCATATTCCCTTCCATATCGGCTATACATATATACATACATATCTATCTATCTATCTATCTAATCTATCTATCTGTCTATCTCTCTGTATATATACACACTCTCAAAGTGGTTGGCGTTAGGAAGGGCATCCAGCTATAGAAACTCTGCCAAATCAAGATTGGAGACTGGTGCAGCCATCTGGTTCGCCAGCCCTCAGTAAAAATCGTCCAACCCATGCTAGCATGGAAAGCGGACGTTAAACGATGATGATGATGATGATGGACATTAGGAAGGGTTCCAGCCATAAAACCTATGCCAAAACAAGCGTTTCTGGTGGTGGTGCCATGCAAAATGAACCCACTCCACTCTGTAAAGTGGTTGGTATTAGGAAGTGCATCAAGCTGTAGAAATCATGCCAAAACCAGCAATAAAGCCTGGTGCAGTCCTTTAATCCATCCAACCCATGCCAGCATGGAAAACAGACAGTAAATGATGATGGTGATGACAATGATGATGACGACGACGATGATATATATGAAAACACACAGACATAAATATGTACGTGCACACACACACACACACATGCACACATACATTTGGATGTTACATTTGTGATTTTGCAATAAAACTATTATAATTAATATTTACAATAATTATAACGAGGCTAATTTTAATTTTAAAGAACTGGCAATACCATCGACAGACTGCAGCATCCTTATTAAATGTTATAAAATTACGATATAATATCTTTGCAAGGTAGGTATTAAGATATAATATATACTAATTAGTGTCTGTAATTTATTGGTCAATAAAACAATTAATCTGATAAAATTGATAATTAAGAAAAGACATCTTTTATCTTCTACTTGTTTCAGTCATTAGACTGTGGCCATGCTGGGGCACCACCTTCAAAAATTTTTAGCCACAGGATTCGATCCCTGTACTTATATTGTTTTTAAGCCGGGTACTTATTTAATTGATTTTTCTTGCTGAACCACTATGTCACAGGGATGTAAACACACCAGCACCAGTTGTCAAGCAGTGGCGGGGGACAAACATACACACAAAGACACACACACACACACACACATATAACCGGGTGCAGGTATTATTTATAAGCGTTATTTATAAGCAAGATAAGTATAACGCTGCCAATGGGGGCATCGAAAAGCCGACTGTAAAAGTCCGTTTACCATCCGGTCTCTGGCGAACAATATATGGAAGAGTTCGGAGACACAAAGGTTGCACTTCCTTCTGCTCCTATCAAATGGGAGGACCACCGACAAAATTGACCATTCCAGCCTGTAGCTTGAGTTCGTATTCTTCAATCGCCATATTAGCTTGCTAAGTCCCGTGGTCTGGCGTTTATTCATGTCTCGAAAAGTTGCGTAATGGTTGGAGATTCGTAAAGCCAATCTTGACGATGAGGCCCCGACATAAGCGTAGACATCTGGAATGGAATGGCTGGAATGGTCAATTTTGTCGGTGGCCCTCCCATTTGATAGTGGCAGAAGGAAGTGCAACCTTTGTGTCTCCGAACTCTTCCATATATTGTTCGCCAGAGACCGGATGGTAAACGAACTTTTACAGTCGGCTTTTCGATGCCCCCATTGGCGGCGTTATACTTATCTTGCTTATAAATAACGCTTATAAATAATACCTGCACCCGGTTATACTTCTTATATGAAAATAGCCCTTGGTAATAAATTCTGAAAAAGCCTTTAAGAGAAATATGATTAACCATTGCAAGGGGAATTACTCCTGTGAGATGAATGGGGCTTTGTTTTGACGACGGGGGGTTTCTTTGACAAGGCATGATTAGACGAACACACGCACACATAAAAATTTTTCTGCCGCCCGACGGATTTTACAGCAGTGACCATTGTGTAGAGCTGTTTACCAACTGACAGCCGCGCGATCAAACCACCCGTACACATAAAATGTTTCTACCCTTGACGGATTTCTCAGCAGTGACCAGAATGTAGCGCTTCTTACCAACTTGCGCCCGCACACATATATAGAACAGTAAACCACACATGTCTCTAAGTAGATTTTATCTCGCCCCATATAATACATCTAATATTCTTTAAATAGTCAGAACTTTACTCTTGGTCACAAAGAACATCTACCACCCCATGCCCTCACCCACCAGAATGACCGCTGCCTGACCCTTAAAATCTTCAATGCACCACCACCCGTTTTCAACATACACTGATAAACAGTTTGGCCATGGGCTCTTAGGAGCCTAGTTCGATTTGTTTTGCTCCGCCTCTGTTCTGTTTTTTTTTGTCCCACGGATTTCCTATTTCTTCCTGAAGAGAAAGACACAATATGGTCTCATTATTCAATCGGAATTTGGTAAATTGTGCCTTTCGAACACGTGTAGAATGAAATAAAACGATTTCTGTTCAATCTTCGTTCAACTCCTTTCTTCAATTCACTAATAATATTAAAATTCAATTATCCGCACCAACGCACGGTTGCAACACCTTATGGTTGTCCTCCAACCGTGCTGTCTTCTGCTGTGATTTTTGCTACCAAGGTAATCGGTTAACTTTGATTAATCTGCAACAAGATTATTCATCTTTCTATTTCACATAATGATATATATTATATATTATATATATATATATATATATACTATGTTATATAATATATCACGTATATATATATATATATATATATATATATATATATATAATTATATATATATATATATTATATATATATATATATATATATATATCTATAATAAGGTAAGTAGCTTGCTTACAAAGCAAGTACTTACTATAAGCCCCAGGCCGACCAAAGCTTTGTGAGTGGATTTGGTAGACGGAAACTGAAAGAAGCCCGTCGTATATATATATAATATATATATATAGTTTCCGTCTACCAAATCCACTCACAAGGCTTTGGTTGGCCTGAGGCTATAGTAGAAGACACTTGCCCGAGGTGCCACGCAGTGGGACTGAACCTGGAACCATGTGCTTTGTAAGCAAGCTACTTACCTCAAAGCAACTCCTACACCTGTGTTTACATATGTGCAAGTATTCAAGTATTTCTCTTTTTGTGAATGAGTAGAAGGGAAAGTATTTACACCAATCAGGTTCAATTATTGAAAAATTGTATTCTCTCTCTCTCTCTCTCTCTCTCTTGTCACGTTACCTAGCGACATCACTAGTGCTGGTGCCACAAAAGAACAGATCTCTAAATAACCA
>NC_043024.1:15682887-15715387 GCF_006345805.1 Octopus sinensis
ATATAATATATATATATATATAATATATATATATATACATACATACTTATACATACATATGTATATATAATATACACAGGCTTATGCATATATACATACACATATATGTGTATATGAATTATATGTATATATATATATATATATAGCTGCTTTATTTAAAGCAGCAGAAAATTCAACAAAACCTGGTATTCTGAGTTTCCCGTTGCCCGTCATCAGACAGCAAAAACTCAGAGTAACAGGTTTTGTTGAATTTTCTGCTGCTTTAAATAAAGCATATTACTCTACCACTGGTATTTGAGTACTTTTTTTTCCACCTTGTTTATATATATATATATATTATATATATCACTCCGGTATATATATATATATATAAAATATTATTAGAGACAAAACCACTATTTTGCAAAACAAACAAGGAAAGACTTAATCAATACATAAAATTTTAATAAATAGTCAAAAAAACCGCCACTACAATGTTTTCTTGTCTTGATCGACAATCTTCAGGTGGACTTCAATTTACAAGTCAGTTTCAAATTAATTTGAAACTGACTGTAAATTGAAGTCCACCTGAAGATTGTCGATCAAGACAAGAAACAATTGTAGTGGCGGTTTTTTTGACTATTAATTAAAATTTTATGTATTGATTAAGTCTTTCTTGTTTGTTTTGCAAAATAGTGGTTTTGTCTCTAATAATATTTTATAATATTTTACTATAAAATTGGATTTAATCCTAAATCTGATTTTTTTCCCTGTAAATTTGGATTTATTCCAATATTTTTATTTTATATATATATATATATATTATATATATATATATATATATGACTAATTCTTCCCACTTTGCCCTGTTTTAGTTTCAATGCTTTCCCTCTCTCCTCTCTCTCTATCACGCACATTCTAAATCACACGCACACAGACACACATGCGTGCTTTAAACCCACCCAGAGTCACAGGCTGTGTATGTGATGCAAAGCTATATTTGTTGTATATTTACAGTAAACAACACTCCTATCTCTTTCTCTCTCTCCATTTGTCTTGGTCTCAAAATATTTACTCAACATGACACACATGGAACTTTATTTCCTTATTTCAAATGATTCCATCCATTGCTCTTCTCCATCTGTTACAATAAACAGGTGTTGTTGTTATTGGTGATGGTGGTGGTGGTGGTGGTGGTGGTGGTAATGGTGGCAGCAGCAGGGGAAGGGGTGGATTAAGGTCTTGGTGGTAAGGGGTGTATCCTTGTTTGTGGTGGTGGTTGTTGTTGTGATTACAGTGTTGGTGGTGGTGGTGGTGGTGAGGTGCTATACTGGTTGTGATAGTTGTGGTGGTTGTGATGGTAGTGGTGGTGGTGGGTTGTGACGGTGGTGGTGGTGGTGGTGGTGGTGACGGTGGTGGTGGTTGTGGTGGTGGTGGTGGTGGTGGTGGTGGTGGTTGTGACGGTGGTGGTGGTGGTGGTGGTGACAGCAGCAAGGGATGGGGTGGATTAAGGTCTTAGTGGTATAGGGGGTGGTATCCTTGTGTTTGTGGTAGTGGTGGTTGTCATGGTGATTATAGTGTTGGAGGTGGTGGTGAGGGAGGTATCCTGGTTGGTGTTGTGATTATGGTGTTGATGGTGATGGTGATGGGCTACACTGGTAGTGGTGGTTGTGATGGTGATATTGGTGTTGTTGGTAATGGTGATGATGGTTGTGGTAGTGAGGAGTATGGTGGTGGTGGTGGTGGTAGGTGTTATTGTATTTGTTTTTGTGGTGGTGGCAGGGTTTGTGAGTGACCATGGTGGCGGTGGCATGTTGGTGGTTATAGTGGGGGCTGTAGTGGTAGTGAATGAGGTGAAACCTCAACCATCTTTCTTACATCTACAAATTGTGTAGAAGCATGGTATAACACTCCTATATCACAAAATTGCTATATGTGTGTATATATTTATGTATATGTGTGTTTGGATGGGTGGATATATTAAACTATATATGTGTGTATGTACATGTGAGCATGTATATATGTATCTTTTGTCTCTTGTTTCAGTCATTAGACTGAGGCCATACTGGGGCACTGCCTTGAGGAATTTCAGTCGAAGGAATTGACCCCAATACTTTTTTTCAAAGTCTAACATTTATTCTGTCGGCCTCTTTTGCTGAAAAGCTGGGTTATGGTGATGTAAACACACCAACACTGGGTCTCACATAGTGGTGGGGGACAAACACACACACACACATATGACGGGCTTCTTTTAGTTTCTATCTACCAAATCCATTAACAAGGCTTTGGTCGGACCAGGGCTATAGTAGAAGACATTGACCTAAAGTACCATGCAGTGGGACTGAACCCAGAACCATATGACTGGGAAACAGGCTTCTTAATACAGTCATACCTGTGCCTCTTACCACACACACGTATATATATATGCATATATATGTATATATAAATATATATATATATATATATATATATATATATATACATGCATGTGTGTGTGTGTGTATATATATGTATATGTATGCATACACACACAACTGACTATATATACCTACACCCCTGGAAAGAATTATACACATGACACCACTAAGGATGTCACACACTACGTTCTCACAGGAGCACTACACTTAATGATGCACGCTTTCCCCACAAACACTTCAAGATAATTCTTACCGGCGTCACAGTGTACCCAACCGAGGGACAAAACTCCTAACCGAATCCCCTGGCCCTTATTCAGTTCACAACCTTTTTCACAGCAGCCACAAACCAGATGTGTTAATCTACCCCTGACTATAGAGAGCAGTCACCATATTTCTTTCCATATCGGCTAACTCTAATGAGCGTAAGGTTATATAATTGGATTGTTACCTAACACTCCGTTGTATTCCTTGTGTGAAACCAATTAGTAAGATCAGCTGTGAGGGACATATAATGTTGTCCACTTCGGATAATATACCCACTCTACTGATAGATACATTAGTGCATCTTTTCCCTGATGTTTTATTGTCGTCTATTGTGTTCTTGTTCTATTTTTTGAATTTATATAGCAGTATATGTACACCAAATCCAGAACTACTTACCTCCCTTACACATAATCGTTTTACTTAGGGACTAGTAGACCTGACACCATTTATTAATCGGTGTGCATTCAAAGCAATGATTAGTAAATTCACGAAACCAGTATGCTTCTGGATCTCTTTAACAATTCGTATTTTATTACTTTTATTCCTACCTCAGTTCATCTAACTGTATATATCCATTGTTACTTTTCATAAAAAGCCTTTACTTTTTTTGATTTCCAATGTGCATTTTCACTTATTTTTCTTCTTACTTTCCCCTATATATATATATATATATATATATATATATACATATATATATATGTATGTATGTATCATTAATTAAATATATTCTGTTAGAATATTATACACTGAATTTATAATGAGTGTTCTTTGTATAAAATGCCAAAAATATTAATACTATAAAGTATTTAGACATTAATACGAGCGATTATATATACTGTATTTTGAAATAATAGCATGAAATTCAGTATCAAACAATTTCTCACAAAGATCTATATATGTCTAAAATAGTATTGCATTATAATATACATATAAATATATGAAACGTGACAGCTTAAAAATGTGTTAGTTAATGCATGTTACAATCGTTTCACGAAAGTATTGTCATTATAATGGAATCCATTGTTGATACACATTGATAGACAATACTTCTGCTCATCAGAGATAAAGAAGATAATTTTTTTTATAATATATTATAATTTTTTTATAATATAGGCGCAGGAGTGGCTGTGTGGTATGTAGCTTGCCTACCAACCACATGGTTCTGGGTTCAGTCCCACTGCGTGGCATCTTGGGCAAGTGTCTTCTACTATAGCCATGGGCCGACCAAAGCCTTGTGAGTGGATTTGGTAGACGGAAACTGAAAGAAGCCCGTCGTATATATGTATATATATATATATATATATATGTGTGTGTGCGTGTATGTTTGTGTGTCTGTGTTTGTCCCCCTCGCATTGCTTGACAACCGATGCTGGTGTGTTTACGTCCCCATCACTTAGCGGTTCGGCAAAAGAGACCGATAGAATAAGTACTGGGCTTACAAAGAATAAGTCCCGGGGTCGAGTTGATGGACTAAAGGCGGTGCTCCAGCATGGCCACAGTCAAATGACTGAAACAAGTAAAAGAGTAAAAGAGAAAAAGAGTATATCAAATGTTGCTTTAAAATTAGAAAAATATATGAGAAAGAATTTTTGAAAATGGATTAAAATTTACTGATTTAGATTTAAGCAGGTTGACTTCAATAATAACATTAAGTTTGTATTTATATCCTTGGTAAGTTCATCTCAGTAATCCGTGACTGGTTTTGATTTGGTTGGAAAATTTCAAGTTTTTATGTATATATCCTTGTTAAATTCATCTTGGTAATCCATGACAATTTTGTGTAAACAGTACCTTATCCCGCATTCCATATTTGAGATGTAGACGGTTGATTCTGGTTGTTTTTTTAATACAATACTATTTTAGACATATATATCTTTGTGAGAAATTTTGTTTGATATTGAATTTCATGCCATTATTTCAAAATACTGTATATATATATATATATGTGTGTGTGTGGTGTGTGTGTGTGTGTGTGCATGTGTGTGTGCATGTGTGTGTGTGTATACATATATGTGTACATATATACAAATATATATGTGTGTGTGTGTTATATATATATATATATATATATATATATTCATATATATATGTGTATATATATATATACATATATATTCATATATATGTGTATATATATATACATATATATGTGTATATATATACATATATGTATATATATACATATATATATATGTGTTTATGTATATTTGCAGTAATATGTAGTCATCCAGCTTATGCTAGCAGTGATGTGATAAAAGTAGATGTTGAATGAATAAACATACGCACACACACACATGTATCTGTGTATGTCTGGATACATACATACATACATACATACATACATACATACATACATACATACATACATGTGTAGGTTTCTGTGTGTCTGTATAAAGCATTTATATATGCATATTCATTCATATATGCATATGCATAAATATATATGTTTGTGTGAGTGTTCATATATACATATAGATATATATATATATATATATATGTATATATGCACACATGCACATATATGTATATATATATGTATGTATGCACACACACACACACATATATGTATATGTATGAGATTGTTCAGTTTTATTCCAAGATATCTTGCCAATAGAGCAAGAGCTGGTTTCTAACCTAGATCCAAGACTCCTTCATTGGAATTTCAACATCAACAACAGGGTATTTTTTGTATGTATGTATGTTTCTATGTATGTATATGTGCAGATTTGTATGTTTTTTTTTAAGTATGCCTTCTCATGGATATACTTGTGTATCTAGACATGTTCATATATATTTAAATGATGAACTTCTGGAAAGTTTTACAGATTTTTACAGTCCCAGTGATGGATTGAATCTGATGTCTTCAAATCAGCTTTCTCCTTCCTGGTTTTGAAAAGCCTAATTTCTCAAGATTGGTATTTAGGCAGTGTGTTTCATATCCTGTATGTATGTATGTATGTATACTCACTCTCATAGCTATATATAAATGTAATATTTAGTTATGGTAATCAATAGAAATAATAGAAAACAGCAAAACATTTCCTGCTGGCTGGTAGGCAGGCTGGTCGAGAATCAATATTATTATTAGAGTTAAAATTATTGATCATGTCAGAGTTGAGCAAGACTTCATATATCATCATCGTGCCATATTCTTGTGTAAATCGGTTGAAATACTCTAAACGTATCAACCTCATCAAAGGGAAGTAACTCTCTAGACAAAAACAAAACAAAAAGAAAAATAGGTTAATACACAAATCAATACAGACAGATCAATACCGTGAATACCAAACTAATTACATGAATCAATATAAAGGACTAAAACTTCTTGAAGGTTCTACCCCAGCTTGGCTAAAGGCCAATGACTGATGCCAGTGAGTGAATAAAGAATAAAGGAATATAATTGGTTAATTTCCTAGAATGTGGTTGGATCCAATCCAAGAATCCAGTATTAGGTGCTAGAACAGTGTTGATTGTAATCGATTAGTTATTGATTTCGACCCATCTTCAAAGATTCTTATCGATTTGGGATCCCTTTTTGAACCACGTTGAAGAATATGTTCCATAGTTTTAATTAAGTCTGCAAACAAAAAATGGAAAATCTTACGCTTCTCCTCTTTCAACTCCTTTCCTTTATTAGGCTGCGACCATCCAGGGGCAATGCTTTGTATGGTCGCAGTCGATGGTATTGATCCCCAATCACCCCTCACCTCGCCCAGTGCTTATTTTGAAGTCTATAACCCATCAATATCTATTTGTGGTGCCACTAAATTACAACGCATAACGGATGCACCGTGTTCTTTCTTTTTTTCTTTAAGAAACACCAATATGCCAATATTAAGACAAAGAGACAAACACCTAAATGTACACATGCATGCACGCATACATGCACACGTGCGTATTTATGCATACTGGATGGCAGCGCTAAGCAGTGGTCTTTTTGTATCTTTTATCTTTCTTGTTTTAGTCATTAGACTGTGGCCATGCTGGGGCATTGCCTTGAAGAACTTTTGAGTCAAATGAATCGATCCCACTAGTTAATTTCCTGCTAAGCCTGTTACTTATTCCATTAGACCCCTTTGCTGAACTGCTAAGTTACAGGAACCCAAACACACCAACACATCAGATTCACTTACAGGATTTTGGTTGGCCCAAGGCTATAGAAGACACTTGCTCAAGGTGCCATAAGTGTGATGGAACCTCAAACAATGTGGTTGGGTGGCAAGCTTCTTACCATACACTCACTTGTGTGCCTATATATATATATATATATATATATATATATATATATATATATGTTTACACACACACACACATTTATATATACATACATATATATATATATATATACACACACAACAGGCTTCTTTCAGTAACCATCTACCAAATCCACTCACAAGGCTTTGGTCAACCTGAGGCTATAGAATAAGACACTTGTCCAAGGTAGCACGCAGTGGGACTGAACCCAGAACCATGTTGGTGGTAAGCAAGCTACTTACCACTCAGCCACTCCTGTGCCCGTATTTTTATCAACAACTATATGAACTCACAGGTCTTCAACCTGTAGCTAACTTGAGTGCCAACACACGAAACTCTTGGACCTTGAGTCATTCTGTTACTTCTGCTAAATATTAGTAAACACACACACACACACGACCAGCTTCTTTTGGTTTCTGTCTATGAAATCCACTCTCAAGGCTTTGGTCAGTCCAAGGCTATTGCAGAAGACACTTGCCTAAGGTGCCAAGGTTTTAGCAGTTCCAATATGCTTGGACCATATTTGTACCTGTAAGAAAGCCATTCACTAGAGCAAGAAATTCTATCTATGACAAAGGAAAGTGAATGGCTTTCTTATGCATTCACATATGCTCCAAACATATTGGAACTAGTAATAACCATGTATATATATGTGGAGGCTCAATGGCCCAGTGGTTAGGGCAGCAGACTCATGGTTGTAGGATCGCTGTTTCGATTCCCAGACCGGGTGTTGTGAGTGTTTATTGAGCAAAAACACCTAACGCTCCACGAGGCTCCGGCAAGGGGTGGTGGCAATCCCTGCTGTACTCTTTCACCCCAACTTTCTCTTACTCTTACTTCTGTTGGCCTACTTGCTTAGCCAGCGGGGTGGCGTCATTTGAAGGCTAAAGCAATGCAAAGCGCATTGTGACCAGCAATGTGTAACAACATCTGATAGCCTGGTCGGTCACGGTGATATATGTATACATCTTTATCTTCATTGTTTTAACATCCACTTGTCTGTGCTTGCATGGCTCAGATTACATAACATTTGTAGAAATATTACGCAATCCTGCACCCCACTTCATCAGTGCTCTGCAATTAATGGACACGTGTAAGTGTATGTGTGTATATGTTTTTGTATTTCTGTTTGTTCCTTCCACCGCTTGACAATCAGCGTTGGTCATATCTCAGTAGTTAGGCAGAAAGATACCAATAGAATAAGAACTAGAGTTAAAATCAGAAACAGGATCAATTCACCTGACTAAATCATTCAAAGTAGTGCTCCGGCATCACTGCAAACCATTGACTGAAACAAGAAACAGATTAAAAGAAAGAATAACTATTTTGCAGTTTGTTTTTGAACACTATTTTAACGCTATTTGAATTTGTTTATAGCTAATATATTATCCTCAGCAAACTAATTTGTTTTGTTTGTTTTACATAATTTTAAGAGAGATGAATCAAATGTTTTGCGATTTTGATCATAAACAAACACATATTACTCAGGCTCTAAATAACTGTTTCTAAGCATATATAACTTAAAACACATGTACATGCACACACTTAAACACACACATATAAAGAACACACATGGGATTTAAAATTTATCTATATATATATAAGTAACACATGGGATTTAAAATTTATGACAGCTGTTTTGTTAGAATTTTACTGATGTATTCATAGATTACGTCATAACATATAAGCCATCATTTTCAGGTAAAATTTTAATCAGGCATCAAACAGGTGAGATAATACATCAATCATATATCTTGTTGGATCTATACTCTTTTACTCTCTCTTTTACTTGTTTCAGTCATTTGAATGTGACCCTAGGACTTATTCTTTGTAAGCTTAGTACTTATTCTAGCAGTGTCTTTTGCTGAACCGCTAAGTTACGGGGATGTAAATACACCAGCATCGGTTGTCAAGCAGTGTTGGGAGGACAAACACAGACACACACACACACACACACACACACACACACACATATATATATACATATATACAATGGGCTTCTTTCAGTTCCATCTACCAAATCCACTCACATTAGAAAGGAAAAAGAAAAAAAAACACACTAAACTGTTATTCAGTGGGACTGAACCCGGAGCCATGTGGTTTGTAAGCAAGCTACTTACCACACAGCCACTCCTGTGCATTTATTTATTTATAAACAGGGTGCAGTAAATAAACTTTCATCTAAATTACGCAAAAATGAAAATAACACTGGCATTTCATTTTAATATATATATTTACCAAAATTATATTAAAATATCTTGAAATATTAAAGAGTAAATCTATTCAATAAAATTGCTGTTGGCTTCAACCATGGCCTCCAGACAACTTCAGAATCTCCTGCAACTCCAGAAGATGGTCTCCTTGTTTAAACTGGTGAATGCTGTTACAAGCCGTTCCTTCAGTTCATCTTTGGTGCTACAAGGAGTTTTGTTGGTCTCTCGCTCAACTGCACCCCATACATAATAATCAAGGGCGTTGCAGTCTAGGGAGTTAGGTGGCCAGATGTTAGGAGTGATGTGGTGGCAGAAATTTTCTCACAGCCATGACTGGGTTCTCCTGCTTGTGTGGCATGGTGCAGAGTCTTGTTGCCAGACATAGGGTCTTCCAGCAGCCAGCTGCTTGACTCAGAGCAGCACTACATCCTCCAAGCACTTGATGGAGGCCTCTGTGTGAAGATGATTGGATGTATAGCATCACCATCACTAATGATCACTCCAAACACCATCATGTTGACTGGATGTTTGATTTTTATCACTCTTGGTACATATTTTCAGATTGCACTTTCCTGAGATTGACACCCAAATACTCTGAAATGTTCGTATTGGAGCTTCTGTCGTTTCCAAATTTCTGGATGAGTTAATTGCATCATGGTGCAGTTATTCTTACTGATGGTGCCCAACTGACCCTACTATACAGTGTAGTCAACAAAATCAAAAACAAACAATGCACATGCAGGAAATTAAAAATATATAGCGACAATTTACCCATCACTCCCTGTATATAGATAAAATGGTGTATAGTGAAGGTGCATGGCTCAGTGGTTAGAGTGTCAAGCTGATGATCGTGAGGTTGTGAGTTCAAATCCCAGACCGGGCTGCATGTTGTGTTCTTGAGCAAGACACTTTATTTCACATTGCTCTAGTTCACTCAGCTGTAGAATTGAGTTGTTACATCACTGGTGCCAAGCTGTATCGGCCCTGTGCCTTTCTCTTGGATAACAATGGTGGTGTGGAGAGGGGAGGCCGGTATGCATGGGCGACTGCTGGTCTTCCATAAACAACCTTGCCCGGACTTGTGCTTAGGAAGGTGGCTTTCTAGGTGCAATCCCATGGTCAGTCATGACCGAAGGGGGTCTCAACAGGTGTGTGTATGTGTGTGTGAGAGAGAGAGAGAGAGAGAGAGAATTTGTGTATGTTTGTATATACTAGTCTTGACAGTATACTTATTGTAAACAAGTATCACTGTCATACAATCAATGTCATGCATTTCCAATATCCTGTGGAAACTTGTCTGTTTAACAGGAAATATAACTTTACTTGGAAGCAGGTGTGGGTTGGTGACAAGAAATGCATCTGGCTTGTTAAGAATCTGCTTCAACAGATTCCTCCTGACCCGTGAAATAATTGGAAAGTGAACAGTAGGTGCAGGAGTGGCTGTGTGGTTAGTAGCTTGCTTACCAACCACATGGTTCCGGGTTCAGTCCCACTGCGTGGCACCTTGGGCAAGTGTCTTCTACTATAGCCTCGGGCCGACCAAAGACTTGTGAGTGGATTTGGTAGACGGAAACTGAAAGAAGCCTGTCGTATATATGTATATATATATATGTGTGTGCGTGTGTGTTTGTGTGTCTGTATTTGTCCCTCTAACATTGCTTGACAACCGATGCTGGTGTGTTTATGTCCCCGTCACTTAGCGGTTCGGCAAAAGAGACCGATAGAATAAGTACTGGGCTTACAAAGAGTAAGTCCCGGGGTCGAGTTGCTCGATTAAAGGTGGTGCTCCAGCATGGCCGCAGTCAAATGACTGAAACAAGTAAAAGAGAGTAAAGAGTAAATACATATATGTATGTGTGTTTGTTTATATATATGTGTGTGCATGTATGTGTGTGTTTTTATATATATATATATATATATATATATATATGCATGTATGGATATATATATGCATATATATATGCATGTATGGATATATATATATGCATGTATGGATATATATGCATGTATATATATATGCATGTATATGCATGTATATATATGCATGTATATATATGCATGTATATATATATATGCATGTATATATATATGCATGTATATATATATGCATGTATGGATATATATATATGTGCGTGTGTGTACATATATATGTATGTATTATACATATGACTGTGAATGTGTGTGTGTGTGTGTGTGTATATATATATAAAGCAGCCAGCTGGCAACTTTTTTCATCTTATAAGGGTAAAATAGTCAATCTTTCTACTGTTTTCACAACTATACTCTGTTCAAAATGTATTTTCTTGTCTCTAATATGTGTGTGTGTGTATTTTAGAATTAGACACTTGAAGCTTTTAGCCTTTGCTTTCTTCTTACTTTAAGATGAAAGAATTCAGTTACTTTGATCTTTTCCCAAACACAGACAATTCTTTTATCCTTTGTAAGTGATGTCACTACCATCTTTTTCAATATGTTCATCCTCTCTCTTCGCTTTTATAGTCATCTTGCTTATTGCCATCATCATCATTTTCATTACCATCTTCTCTCAATTCTGTTTCCATTTCTTGCCGAGTGTCTTCTTGACACCTAGGGCAGAGAAACACGCTGTATACATTGGTAGGCCATTAAAATAAACACCAAATTGTCCATATTATTATTATTATTATTATTATTATTATTATTATTATTATGTTTTTTTCCTTCTTTCTTCAAATTTTCTTCCGTTCTCGCCGAGTGTTTTCCATACACCTAGGGCAGAGAAGGGCATTGTATGCATTCCCAGATTACACGCGCAAATTCACAGATAAAATATGTAATTAAAAATTAATAAATAAATAAATTCATGGATGGATGTTATTTTCACAGCGATAGTGCTCTTCTCAGTACATGAGCCGTTCCAGTTAATACAATTTTTTGCACTTCCTATAGGGATGGTAAGCCTGGAATCATTTTCAAATAGGTTTCAGTACCTTTTTTTACCATTCCTAGAGATCCTACAATCACTGGTACTGTAGTCGCCTTGAGATGCCACATTTTTTCAATTTCTATTAGCAGGTCTTTATACTTACTAATTTTGACAAATTCTTTCGCCGGTATATTGTGATCACAGGGAATACTCATGTCAATTAATAAACACATCCCTTTTGTCTGATCTTTTATAATAATATCCGGTATATTAGCTTTTATAGTCCTGTCGGTCTGCATGGGGAAGTCCCATTATCATTATTATTATTATTATTGAGTGAGAGAGCAGTTCATGCCATCAAAGTGACACTGGGGTAAAATATACGAAGCCCAATATACCCATCATGACTACCCGTCTGATAAAGGTACACCAGGCACATGCATCACAACCATATGTGCGCGACATGGTGATCTCATATCAAGATAAACAGCACATGACCTTGCAGGTGGGGCCCAGTTAGAATTTTCTTCAGGTTGAGTAGTCCATCCTGCTCAAACGGTCCCTGAATAAGGGTTGTTTAAGGATGTTGAAAGAACCACGCATGTTTCCAAGAATCCCTCTCAACACATGGCTATGATGCTCCCCCACTACTTCTGCTCATGATCAGAGATGCACATATTCGTCAGCCACTAAGGGACATGCTCAACTGGTTAAGGTCAAACAACTGACAAGCAAATCTGTGGTATTGAGCGATATTTGCTGTAGCCCATCTTTTATACCAAGACAAAACAATGTACATGATACACTCCATATTATTATTATTATTATTATTCTTATATATTATTATTATTATTATTATTATTATTATTATCATCATCATTATTATTATTGTTATTATTATTATTATTATCATTATTATCATTATTATTATCATATTATTATTATTATTATTATTATATTTCTGCGAGGTTTCAGTCTTGTTTGCTCTGGTTGATCTGTGAGAGCAGGCAGCAACCTGTTATCAGAGGTCATCACAGGTCTCCTTCCACAAATTGTAAGCTTTGATACATGGATGTTAACTTATTGAGGAAGATACTCAACACCCAAAAACCAATCTCAAAATCCTAGCTGTCCCCAATAGAACAGATTTTGGGGCCTGCTCTGCCCTAATTTCAATTCTTATTTCTCCAACATATTTCTTGAATCTGGTTGTTAGTGCTCTGAATTCCCCGACAACAATTTGGATATCAGTTACTCTCCTCATTGCCCACATTCTTGCAACTTCATCTTTTAGTGGTCTATATTTTACCATCTTTTCCAGCTTTTTGTCATCTTTGCATGCATTTCCAGAAATGGTAATAATCTTGGTTTCCTTTTTTCTTTATCCACCACACCAATGTCTGGTCTTCAATCATTGACTAGGGAGTCACGTTGGGTTGTAAAATCATCTTCATCAACATCCTCATCATTACTGAGGTTGATGTAATTGGCTAGCCCCTTCCCCAAAATTTCAGGCCTTGTGCCTCTAGTAGACGAAAGACCGAGACCTCTGGAGATATGCTGTGACTACGAAGACCTGACAAATAAAGTGAGTTCATGGCTGTATCCTACACCAGTTTTGCATAACCAATCCAGCCCCAGCTTGGATTGTAGAGCAATCTGCTGTGCTTGAGGAGACCTACGGAGTCAAGTACATCAAATGGAAATTGTAGTTGTGATACCTGTGCCGGTGGTACATAAAAAGCACCATCCAAACGTGGCTGATGCCAGCACCACTTTGACTGGCTTCAGTGCCGGTGGCATGTAAAAAGTACCCACTACACTCACGGACTGGTTGGCGTTAGGAAGGGCATCCAGCTGTAGAAACATTGCCAGATCGGACTGGAGCCTGGTGCAGCCCCCTGGCCTCCCAGACCCCAGTTGAACCGTCCAACCCTTGCTAGCATGGAAAACGGATGTTAAATCCTCATTATCATCATCACCATCATCAACATCATCATCAGCATCATCATCATTATTAGTATTGAGTGAGAGAGCAGTGCATGCCATGAAAGTGACACTGGGGTAAAATATACGAAGCCCAGTATACCCATCATGACTACCCGTCTGATAAGGGTACACCAGGCACATGCATCACAACCATATGTGCGCGACATGGTGATCTCATATCAAGATAAACAGCACATGACCTTGCAGGTGGGGCCCAGTTAGAATTTTCTTCAGGTTGAGTAACCCATCCCACTCAAAAGGTCCCTAAATAAGGATTGTTTAAGGATGTTGAATGAACCACCCATGTTTCCAGAGGTGAACTATTCAAACCCCAAAGAATCCCTCTCAACACATGGCTATGATGCTCCCCCACTACTTCTGCTCGTGATCAGAGACGTACATATCATCAGCCACTAAGGGACATGCTCAACTGGTTAAGGTCAAACAACTGACAAGCAAATCTGTGGTATTGAGCAGAATATTTGCTGTAGCCCATCTTTTATACCAAGACGAAAACAATGTACATGATAACACTTCCAGTCAGTTAAGATCAGAAGCCATGAGAGCTACTACTGCCTAGTACTTCGTCAGGGCATTCATCATCATCATCATCATTATGAATGCAGTGAGCTGGCAGAATTGTTAGCACTCCAGGCGAAATACGTTGCAGTATTTCACCTGTTGCTATGTTCTGAGTACAAATTCCGCCGAGGTGGCAATGATGATGGTGGAGAGGAGGGCGGTGGAGGTGGGTGCTGTTGATGATGGTAGTTGCGATGATGGTGGAGGTGCCGGTAGAGATGGTGATGTTGATGATGACGGGGGGGGGGGGGGGTGATAATGATGATGATAGCAGTTGTGATAGAAAAGGTGGGAGTAGTGGTGATAGTAACACTAAATGCAAGAACAGTTTGTCAGACACCATTCCTTCCACCCATTCTAAGAACAATTCCAAAGTACAGTCAGGTCATTCTGGGCATTGTCATTTCAGAAATAAAGCAATAAAGATTTCTTACATTGGCACTGGGCCAGAAACATTGGTGGGAGGAAGGGGGTGGGGGCAGGGCCAAGTTAATTAACGAGAGTTTAATCAGTTTAGTTGCTGTGAGGAGGGTCTAAGGTTGGATACTTCAGGTTGTTACAGTTTGTCTGAGAATGAGGAAAATACAGAGAGAGAAAGAGAGAGAGAGTGAGAGAAAGTGATGAAGAGTTACTTGGAATGGAGATAATGGTTAAACTCTACATTCTTCAAAACTGGTGAACTTAGTGGGGAGGGGAGGTAGAAAGACAGAGAGGTAGATAGATAGATAGATAGATAGACAGGTGGATAGATAGATAGATAGATAGTAAGAGTGAGAGAAAGTGATGTTTGGAATGGTTAGATTCTGCAGTTTGTTGAACTTAGGAAGAGAGACAGACAGACAGACAGATAGATAGTAAGAGAGAGAAAGAGAAAGTGATGTTGTCACTTGGAATGGAGAAAAATGGTTAGATTCTGCATTCTTCAAAACTGCTAAACTTACCAAACTCCGCTGCAAATTAATTCTTGCTGACATAAACACCATCATTAATTTCAATGAATTCTTGATTTTACCAAAGTTAATTAAAGGCCAATGCACGGAGAAATGGTGAAGGTACATGGCCTAATGGTAAGAGAGTTACGTTCATGATTGCAAGATAATGGGTTCAATTCCTGGACTGGAAAGTGCATTGCAGTTTTGAGAAAAACATTTTTTTATTTCACATTGCTCCAGTTCACTCAGCCGTAAATGAGTTACCCTTCATGTCTCTTGCCTACAAGCACCACCATCACCTCCACTAACACCACCATCACCACCACCACCACCTCCACTACCACCACCATCACCTCCACTATCACTTCCACCATCATCAACACCACTGCCTCCACAATCACCTCACCCATCATCACTTCCAACATTTTCTCCACCATCCCCTCCATTATCATCTTATCATCAGAACTGGGTCCCTAGACATGTGAGGCCCCTGGGCAAATCAGTGCACTGGGCCCCTAGACCCATGAGGCTCCTGGGCAAACTACCCAGTGTGCCCATGTCTTAAGGCAGTACTGGGTGACCCTATCCTGTACCCTTCTTGTATGCTTTAGTCACAGGACCATTTTCTGCTGTTTGACCCATAGTGCCTTTGATGTGTACTACCACTCTGAGCTAGGGAGCATTTGAGCGTGGTGACTAAGGATAAATCCATAATCTCCAAAGATCCTGACATCCTGGGCTGAAGTCCCACCACTGTATATAGTTTAATGCTTTGGCCAGGATAAGTTGATTAATTCAAAGGTTTTAATGCATAAATCCATAAACCATTTTATTTATTATCTCCACCTAAGCGAAGGCGGAGGTATTGTTTTCAGTTGTGTTTGTTTGTTTGTTTGTTGACATGATATCTCAAGAACCGCTGGATGGATTCAGATGAAACTTTCAGAGATGTTTGGCCTCATGACTGACATAAACTGATTAGATTTCAGGATTAATCCAGTACCAGACAAGGATTCTAGATTATTTTCCTGCTTTTTTTTACTTAATTTCTGAGAGCAGTCAGGTTTGTTTTTAGTATTCTCATTTGTGAAAGCAGTCGAGTTTATTTCAGATATTCTCCTTTTAAAAATCATCTCTGGCTAATCATTGAGAGGACATTGGTGTTGATTTGGTACAAGTTTGTGCTCTCTGAGTACTTTTGCTTTTATATTTGTTCTACAAATTTTTGATTTGAAATAATGTGTTGAAACTGGGGGGGGGGTGTTTTGGGAGGGTCATCTTGCCAATTATAACACACACACTGGTTATGGTTCACTTCAGTTTTATTATCAATTAATTAGATAAATTAGATTATTTGATTGTTAGTCTATTGACTATTCTGTCAAGGATCTTTTGTTATAGTTTGTGACCTTATTGATAATGACGTGTCCCTCATACACATTGCCTATGTTGGCATACACTTCTTCTTTTAGCTTCATTCCAGAATTGAATTTACCATTTCTGTTATCCACGAATCACTCTTGGAGGGTTCAACAGAATGTTGTAAAGATTTAATCCAAAGACAGATGGATAGATCCTGAAAACAATATGCATCCATCACTGATGAGGTTTGGATATTTCGCCAACAGTGACTTGTCAGAGCATTTCATGACTCACTGCTAGTCATAGCCATCTTGCATTTCATTTGGATGAAGTTTTTACACCATACATCTGTATTGAGTTCTTCATTGGTTTATGTTACTGTTTCTTGGGACTCTTTTCTATAAACACGTGTCTGTAATTGTGTATAGAATTATACTAAGTCTTTAAAAAATACACATTATCTTAGCTTTGTTTTATTTTGTAATAGTATTATATATTACCAAGTATCATAGTTTTTTTGTCATATACATATATATGTATACACATGCATGTATATACATATGCATGCATGTGTGTATATGCACATAAGAAGGAGAAGAAATTTATCATAGACAAATGCAAAAATATTTACATTTTTTGTTGTTAAAATATACTACTGGTTTCAATCTCTTTTAAGGCACTTAAGTCATGCTGAAATAAAAGGGGCAATAAAATGAAATAAATTAAATTAATCTTTTATATCATGTCTGGAAGTTTATGTTTTTCTTGCTAAAATCACAGAGGGCTGATTTTTTTTTTTTTCGTAAGAAGATCATGTGGCTTTCTAGAACTAGTATCAGAAAGATATTTTAAATTTGTTTACTTTTTCATTTCAGCATGACTAAATTGCCTTTTTAAGCAACTGAAACCAGTAACATATTTTGATATTTCTTGATGAAATTCTCGAAGCATTTTCTTCTTTTCCTTTAATGTAAATTTACTTGTGTGAAGCTTTCTAACCTTTTCAATAGGTGGACAGACTGACAGATATATAACACTGTGTAATACGATATTTGTCCTTGAGTAACAATTGCTATTTCCTATTTGCTTACACTGAGAAAGTATGAGCTAGAGTGCATTCCCCAAAACTCTTGACACCCTAGGTATGAAAAATTGCTTATAGTTCCTTCAAGCATTGCTTTTCTTATGTTTTTTCAAACTCCAAAGATGCAGATTGTTGATTACTAAGGGACATGCTCAAGTGGTTAAGGTCAAGTAACTGACAAGCAAATCTGTGGTATTGAACAGAATATTTGCTATAATGATATTTCTGCTTCAGCAACTCAGCGCTGAATCTGTCTGAAATGGAATGGAAAATAGGTCAGTTTCAAAACATTGGCATCCAGATCAGAAAAGCAAAGTTTGAAGGGAAGAACAGACATTTCTTTTGATTTGTAGATAGAAGCAAATACGAAATAACACTTACCGACCAAAGACAAAGAAAACTAAAATATTTTTTACACAGTATAATCTGTGTATATGTGTGTGTGTTTACAGATAGGTGAACAAGCAAAGAAGGTGGTGAGCTGGCAGAATCGTTAGGGTGCCGGGCGAAATGCTTAGCGGTATTTCATCTGCCTTTATGTTCTGAGTTCAAATTCCGCCGAGGTTGACTTTGCCTTTCATCCTTTTGGGGTCGATAAATTAAGTACCAGTTATGCACTGGGGTCGATGTAATCAACTTAATCCCTTTGTTTGTCCTTGTTTGTCCCCTCTGTTTAGCCCTCTGTGGGCAATAAAGAAATAAGATAGGTGAACAAGCAAAATAAAGTTGTACTCAGTACATTTAGTCAGAGTTATAAGTATTTAATAAGTTTATTCAGCTTCGCAACACATAAAGGTTCGTAGATTTAGATGGGGGTCTACATCTTTCAGATATCATCAGATGTTTGAGTCAGTAAAATTAATTTGGTAACACTTTGTAACAACATTTTTCTTTGTCTTTGGTCAGTAAGTGTTGTATTTCCTATCTACTTCTATTTAGAAATCAAAGGAAATCACTACTATTCCCTTCAAACATTACTTTTGTCGCTTTGGACATCAATGTTACGAAACTTACCTATTTTCCATTACATTTCAGACAGATTCAGCACTGACTTGCTGAAGCAGAAATATCATTATAGCAAATATTCTGTTCAATATCACAGATTTGCTTGTCAGTTGCTTGACTATAACCATTTGAACATGTTCCTCAGTGGCTGACGATATGTGCATCTCTGATCACGAACAGAAGTAGTGGGGGAGCATCATAGCCATGTGTTGAGGAATTCTTTGGGATTTGAATAAATCTAAGAAAAGCAAAGTTTGAAGGGAATATTGGCCATTTTTCATACCCTTTAGGGATAAGCAAATAGGAAATAAGTCATTACCCAAGGACAATAATCATGTTACACAGTGCAATGGCTTTCAGGTAAGAATATTGAGGGAAGGGGATTCTGTTAGTTCAAGAATGTGAATAGTTTTAAAATATGGCTGTGCCAAAAAAATTTATATGATTCCATGTTGCAGAGGGGACAGTCTGTTACACAGTGTTGTGGAAGGATTCCAACCAATCCCAGGGGACTAAAAGTGGATTATCTCATTGTTATACAACAAAGAACTGTGAGCAATTGACAGTTCATGTTGGTAGCAGTTCACTGTGATCCCTCTGTATAGAGCATTGAGTCTTGTATAATAGTAATAGTAGTACGTTATGTATATACTGTCTTCCTCCCTGCTTTGTTATATATCCAATCCAAGGATATTATTTATTATTTTTTTATGTGGCCTTTTCAAACCTAGCCAGGCTCATGGGCCCAGTTTCCCCGGTTTCTGTGGCTTACGTGTCCCCCTCCCCCAGTTGGATTGGACACCAGTCCATCCCAGCATTACTCAAGTAACAGGAAGAGAGAGCGAGAGAGGAGATGGTGGTGAAGACGTGTCAAGGCGTATCTATGACTGACGGGGTGGGGTGTGGGGTTCACAAGTGAAGTGGCACAGGATGGGTTGGAGCCAGTGGGCACCAAAGTTCGCAAGAGTGCAAACCAAGAGTTGGTGATTGAAGCCAAGTCATAAATCTCCTCAACAATTTTCACAGAATTTTTGAAAATTTCATTTTATTTTCACACACACACACACATATATATAAAGACAAAAAATGTGTATATATATATATATACACTCACAGACATACATTTTCTTGTCTTTCCTTTTGCATCTTCAGTTTGAATCAGTCTTCCGCAGTCTTGATTTCATTCCTAATCATTCCTTTAATTACATTTCCAATTTCGAGTCTTTGAGTCTTGTAAAGTCTCCAGAGCAGTAACCTCTTCTTTTTAGAGGCTGCAAAAAAAAAAAAAAAAAAAAAAAAAAAGATAAAAAAAGAAGAAAGATAAAAGGATAAAAACAAAAATGAAAGTGTGTTTCTGCTTGAGATGCTTACAATTGTGAAGATTTAAAAATCACAAAAACAAGAAAAATAACAACAACAACAACAATAATAATAACCATAATAAAGTTAGTTTGGTATTGCTTATGGTAAACAACTGCAGGGGTTTGATATTAATCATCTGTGTACAGTGTTAGGCAAGTGAATGTGTGTGTATACACATATACATACATATGTATACAAACACACACACACACACACACACACATATATATATATATATATATACATAAATACTATATACATGTATACATACTTATATATATGTATATATATATATACACACATATATACATAAATACATATATACATGTATACATACTTATATATATGTATATATATATACACACATATATATATGAATATACATATATTTATATACATGCATTCTCTATGTATGCACATACACATGTATGCGTGTGTATATATGCATGTATACAGGCACACACATTCACACATGTGTGTGTTTGTCTTTGTTTGACTTATTCATCTGGCTGTGTACACAGAAGATCATTTCATTCTTCCACTTCAAAGACTGACGGCGGCAACAACTGTCCATTTCAGAGGAAAATATTTTCTTTCCATCTTTCTTTCTTTCCTTCTTTCTTTCTTTTTCAAAAAATGATTCAAAGATATGAAAATAACTAAGTTATAAAGTAATAGAATCTTCCATTGGTTTTAATGTTCTCTTTGGGAATTGTTCTAGAGCTGCCGAAATCTCTTGAATGCATTAACTGTGCAAAACTGGCACTGAAAGAAAAATAGAAAAAGGAGGAAGAATATTCATAAAAATCAATCATTTTTTGTTCTGTTGAAATTATGGTTGCAGAGGAAAGGAATATGAAGGTGTGTGGGGAAGCCATGGCATCAGAATATTCGGCAAAAGTTTCTTTGTCTTCCTAAGCTTCTCATTTCTGGTTTTGTAGTTCTGTAAATATATGAACTTGGTTAAAGGAGATTTAGACTCACCTCTGTCAGGGACTCTAGGACTCATAGTGTATCAGTGATTTGAAACCAAACTGCTAGGTAGCCAGACAAACATCACAACCTAACCACATTAGTTTCACATGATCCGTCTCTTAAGCAACAAATCAGCTTCAAGCCATTGTGTGATTGAATTTTTTTGAATTTTCTCTTTGTGTCCTGTAAAAAGGTGGGTTTTAGTGGTAATCGCAGAATGTTGAGGCAGCCATATATTGTATTTTCATTTGTGTCACATCGAATCGATTAAGACAAATGGCTGATAGTAAACAGAAATTTTCATCACCATTTTAAATTTTTTTATCTTTTATCTTGTTTCAGTCATCAGACTTCAGCCATGCTGGGGCACCACCTTGAAATGATTTGACCCCAGTCTGGTACTTAATCTATCAGTCTCTTTTTCCAAACCACTAAGTTACAGGGATGTGAATACACCACCAAGTGATGGTGGGGGACAAACACACACACACACATGCACACATAAATGACTAACTTCTTTTAGTTTACATCTACCAAATCCCTTTCCAAGACTTTGGTTGGCTGGAGACTACAGTAGAAGACACTTGCCTAAGATACCACACAGTGGGACTGAACCCAGAACCATGTGGTTGGGAAGCAAACTTCTTACTACACAGCCATATCTGGGCAATTGACCAGATGTCATGACTGGAAAATAATTGCCTAGATGTGGCTGTGTGGTAAGTAGCTTGCTTACCAACCACATGGTTCCGGGTTCAGTCCCACTGCATGGCACCTTGGGCAAGTGTCTTCTACTATAATCTCTGGCCAACCAAAGTCTTGTGAGTGCCACAGATTGCTGTATCAGTATGGTTGTTGTATACCGCAAGCATTATGTCTCTCCCAGGGTGTTATTATTACTATTAGTATTTGTAAAAGACCAACACATTGAAAAGTCTAAGTGCCCCAGTCCACTCAGCTGTAAACGGGTCCCAGCGATAGCTGTGCAAGTTAACCCTGCAATAGACCAATGTCTCACTCAGGGGTGAGGGTTGAGTAATGTCACTCACATGCCATGGGAACAAGGTTAATCGTTCATGAGTGTTATCAGTTAATTCTTCATATGGCCTGAGAAATACATTTTTAGTCATCCCTTCAGACCAGCTGACAACAACACCTGCCACAACAGTAGTTTCCATTGTGTATCGGTGAATGAAATTACAATGCTCAATTTCTAACTGAACTGGGCATTGGTCTGTCGCTGGGTTAATTTGCCCAGATGTTGCTGAAACTCTTTTGGAAATGAGTGAACTGGAGCGACATGAATTGAAGTGTTTTCCACAAGAACTCAATGCACTGCCCTGTCTGGGAATTGAAATCATATTCTTACAATTGTGAATATAACATTCTTACCACTAGGCCATATGCCTTCTCTCAGCTATTTCTGGGACCCATTTATAACATGAAATGAAGTGTTTTCCATAAGAACTCAATGCACTGTCCTGTCTGGGAATTGAAACCAGGGAACTAAAAAGAAAATGGAGTTTATGAATCCTGGGATCCGTAAGATTTAAGTGAACCTTGTTCCCATGGCATGTAAGTGACTGACATTACATTACTCAAGCCGCCACCCCTAAATGAGACATTGGTCTGTTGCAAGGTTAATTTGCCCAGCTATTGCCAGAACCTGTTAACAGCTGAGTGGACTGGGGCAAAATGCGATGAAGTGTTTTGCTCAAGAACTCAATGCGCTGCCCTGTATGGGAATTAAAACTGCAATCTTACAGTCCTGAGCACATCGTCCTAACCATTAGGCCATGTGCCTTCTTCCATCTATTGCTGGAAACCATTTACAGTTGAGTGGACTGGTGCAGTGTGAAATGAAGTGCTTTCTTCAAGAACACAATACAATGCACCACCCGGTTGTGGAATCAGAACCATGCAACTGTAAAGAAGTTGGGGTTTCAGTCTCTGATCAGTCCTGTAACTCATGAAGACAGTGTTTAACTCAGTGAACAAAAAACTAAGATTACCATTCTTGGCACCATTGAACAGGGTTCTGGTCCATTGTATTGGGTTGTCCGGAAAGTTCGTGCCGATTTTTAAAGGAAAGAAAAAGGTCAATAAATACTTGCCATTACATTTTTAATCAACCAAATATGAACCATTTTGTTGTACAATGCATCTCCATCTTTCCTTTAACTTGAAAATACCCCCCTTTCCAGAATCAATGTGGTTTCATGGCAAAGAATTCATCAAGGTATCTTTTTATGTCATCCAAGGAATTGAAATTTTTACCATTAAGACTATTCTGCAGAGACCTGCATAAGTGGAAATCCGAAGGAACAATATCTGGTGAATATGGAGGGTGGGGTAACACATCCCAGCCGAAATGCAGCAATTTTTGTCTGGTTCCCAAAGCATCAAGTGCCGAAAATGAACTTTCTTATCTTCCATTTTAAAGGGTTACAGAATTAACACAGGTTATAGGAACATAAACCTTCTTCCACGAAAAGATAGCTTAAACTGTGTTCTAAATGGAGATGTAGTCAAATCCTATTTTATGGACTCAACCACGTTCTAAAACAAGTCGAAAGGTAAGCTACTATAAATTGGCACAAACTTTGTGGACAACCCAATAGAATTGTGTTGACTTGCCTGGCCATTCTAGAACTGGTTTCTAGTTGGTTAAACTGGAGTAACATGAAAAGAAGTGTTTTGCTCAAGAATATAAAGCACTGTTCAGTCTGCACATTGAAAACATGGAGCTGAAAAGGTGGGACGTAGGTCCATTATGAGCCCTACAACTCATAAAGTTTGAGCAACCTCAGTTTTCATGGCACATGAATAACTGACATTACAACACTCAATTCTACCCTTGACTGGGCTGCTGGTCTGTCGCAGGGTTAACCTGCCCAGCTATTGCCGGAACTGATTTCCAGTAGAGTGGACTGAAGCAATGTGAAATGTGTTTAGCTCAAGAATGCATTGCAATGCACTGACTCATCTGGGAACATCTACATGGTCATTTGGCCTGCTAAAAATAGCAGCAAAATAAACATCATTACCAACCCCTGTACATTACTGTGTCGAGTCCTAGAACTTGTAGGGCCCGATTTTCATGGCAGATAAGTGACCCAGATCACAACATTCCACCCTCAACAGGATGCCAGTCCATGGCGGGGGTGGGGGTGGGGGTCATTCATTTACAGATGGGTAGGGGTTGAATGGACTGGAGCAATATGGAATGAAGTATTTTGCTCAAGAATGCAATGCACTGCCTGATCTGGGAACATCTATGTGGCCATTCGGATTGCTAGAAATAGCAGCAAAAATTATCTGAGTTCCAAGAAGTATAGTACCAGTTACTCAGTTTCCATGGTGATTGAGTGATCGAGATTGCAACATTTCTCCCTGAATGGAACACTGGTCCCTTGCAGGGTTACTCATTTTTGCCAGCTGAGTGGACTAAAGCAACATAAAATGAAGTGTTTTGCTCAAGAACACAATGTACCATCTGGCCTGAGAACACAGTAGTGTACAGGAGTTGGTAATGATTTTTTGCTGCTATCTCTAGCAGTCTGAATGACCACATAGCTGTTCCTGTGTCAAGTCCTAGAACTCATAGGGCCCGGTTTTCATGGCAGATAAGTGCCTCAGATCACAACATTCCATCCTCAACAGGATGCCAGTCCATGGCAGGGGTCGTTCATTTACAGCTGAGTAGTGGTTAAACGGACTAGAGCAACATGGAATGAAGTTTTGCTTAAGAACACCAATGGACTGACCCATCTGGAAATTGAAATCATGCAACTGAAAAAATGTACCTGGGACTTGGGTCTGTGATGAGCTCTAGGACTCCTGAGGTTAGAGTTTAACTTGGTGTAAAAGCAACTAAGATGACCATTTTTCTTACCAATGAATGAGATTCTGGTCCATTGTAGTGTTGCGTGAACTTGCCCAGCTGTTGTTGGAACTGATTTGGCACATTGAAAGCACCAGGCACACATTTTAAAGTGGTTGGCATTAGGAAGGGCATCCAGCCATAGAAACCAAGCTGAATCAGATTGGGACCCGGTGCAGCTGTCCTGCTTGCCAGCTCTGGTCAAACCGTCCAACTCATGCCAGCATGGACAATGGACATTAAATGGAACAACATGAAATGAGATATTTTGTTTAAGAATATAGCATGTCACCTGGTCTGAGAATCGAAACTATGAAACTATAGGTGTAGGAGTGGCTGTGTGGTAAGTAGCTTGCCTACTATCCACATGGATCTAGGTTCAGTCCCACTGCGTGGCACTTTGGGCAAGTGTCTTTTACTGTAGCCTCGGGCCGACCAAAGGCTTGTGAGTGGATTTGGTAGATGGAAACTGAAAGAAGCCCATCATTTATATGAATATATATGTGTATATATATATATATTATATATATATATATATATATATATATATATGTGTGTGTGTGTGTATACGTTTGTGTGTCTGTGTTTGTCCCCCCAGCATCGTTTGACAACCTATGCTGGTGTGTTTACATCCTTGTAACTTAGTGGTTTGGCAAAAGGCACCAATAGAATAAGTACTAGGCTTACAAAGATTTGCTCGACTAAAGGCAGTGTTCCAGCATGGTCACAGTCAAATGACTGAAGCAAGTAAAAGAGAGTAAAAAGAGTAAACTGAAAAGAAGAAAGTGGTATTTAAGTTAGTCCTTAACCCTAGGGCTCATAAGGTTTTAGCTCACCTGGTTTCCATGGCATATAAATCTGAGATTACAACACTCGATCCACCCTCCCCAGAATGCACAGAGATAACTTCTCAGCTGTTATTAGAACCCATTTACATTCGAATGGACTTGAGTGACATGAAATGAAAAATTTTACTCAAGAACATATAGGCGCAGGAGTGGCTGTGTGGTAAGTAGCTTGCTTACCAACCACATGGTTCTTGATTCAGTCCCATTGCGTGGCACCTTCGGCAAGTGTCTTCTACTACAACCTCAGGTCGACCAAAGACTTGTGAGTGGATTTGGTAGACGGAAACTGAAAAGAAGCCCGTCATGTATATGTATACATATATGCGTGTGTATGTTTGTCCCCCCCACAACATCGCTTGACAACCGATGTTGGTGTGTTAATGTCCTCGTAACTTAGCAGTTCGGCAAAAAAGACCGATAGAATAAGTACTAGGCTTTCAAAGAATAAATCCTGGGGTCGATTTGCTCGACTAAAAGTATTGCTCCAGCATGGCCACAGTCAAACGACTGATACAATTACAAGAATAAAGAGTAACACAACACGATGCACTCTATGATCATGTGATTTTGTGTGCAACTCCCTGACCATTAGGGTCCATGTGCCTTCTCTCAGTTATTGCTGGAACTATTTTTATAATTGACTGGAGGAAGACTGAGGACTTGATGGGGATTTTGGGGTTGGAGGAATAGGTGGGACGGCTGGCAAGGGCGAATGGAGTGTGGTGGTATGGACATGTGTTGAGGAGGGATGAGGAGCCTGTTCTGAGGAGGGTGCTTGAGTTTGAGGTAAATGGACCACGAAAGTGAGATAGACCAAGGAAAACATGGAGGGGACAGGTGGAGGAGATTGGGAGGGTTGGCTTGAGAAGGGAGGATACCCTAAACCAGGTAAGATGACAAGATGGTGGTTGCTATGGCATTGAAGTAGATCCAGCCACCCCCGTTAACGGGGACAAAACCCAGATTTAAAACATGATGATGATACTGATGATGATGATGGACTGGAGCAATGTAAAATGCACTGCCTTATCTGGGAATTGAAATCGTGACCTTACAATCCTGTGTACAACACACTAACCACTATGACACCCTCCTTCTCCCAGTTATTATTTGAGCACATTTATAGTCGAATGAACTGAAGCAATGTGATATAGAAGTGTTTTGCAGAAGAACACAACACAGTGACCATTCTGGGAATTGAAACCATAATCTTATAATCACGAGGGCAGAAAAAAAGGGAACCCTTCAGTCATGAATGACCATGGGATTTCACCTAGAAAGTTACCCCCTGAGGCACAAGTCTGGGCAAGGTTGTTTATGGAAGGCCAGCAGTTGCCCATGCATACTGGCCTCCATTCTCCACGCCACTGATGTTATCCAAGGGAAAGGCAAAGGGGCCGATACAGTTTGGCACCAGTGATGTCACAACTCATTTCTACAGCTGAATGAACTGGAGCAACCTGAAATAAAGTGTCTTGCTCAAGAACACAACACACAGCTCAGTCCGAGATATGAACTCACAACCTCACGATTGTAAGCTCGATGCTCTAACCACTAAGTCATGTGCCTTGACCACATCAGTGTAATTGACAGATAAATTAGGAATATATATATATATAATATATATATTGCTGAGACCCCCTTTGGTCATGACTGACCATGGGATTACACCTAGAAAGTTACCCTCTCAGGTACAAATCCAGGCTAGGTTGTTTATGGAAGACCAGCAGTCGTCCATGCATACCGGCCTCCCCTCTCCACGCCACTGATGTTATCCAAGGGAAAGGCAAAGGGGCTGATATAGCTTGGCACCTGTGACATCGCAACTCATTTCTACAGCTGAGTGAACTAGAACAATGTGAAATAAAGTGTCCTGCTCAAGAACACAACATAGCCCGGTCTAGGAATCAAACTCACAACCTCACGATCATAAGCTCGACACTCTAACCACTGAACCATGCGCTTTCACAATCACGAGGGTAACACCCTAACTATTACTCTGTGCGCTTTCTCTCAGCTATTGTCAAGACTCATTTACAGCTGAGTGAACTGGAACAGCATGAAATGAAGCATTTAGCACAAGAACACAATGCACTGCCCTGTCTTGGAATCGAACCTGTGTTCTTACAGTCATCAGTACAACACCCTTAACCATTAAACCACACTCCTTCTCCCAGCTTTTATTTGAACACATTTATAGGGGAGTGGACTGAAGCAACATGAAATAAACTACCGCAATCACCACTACCACCACCAATAGTGCTACATCTGCTACTACTACTACCACCGCCACCACTACTACTAGTGCTGATAGCTTACACCCCACTACTACTACTACTACTACCACCACCATGATGGTTATGATGACAACTACCACCACCATCACTACTACGACGGCTTACACCCCCACTACTACTACCACCACCACCACTACTAGTACTACTATTACTACTACTTCTGTTGCTGCAGTAGGAGATAAGCAAATGAAGGCGCTTCTACATGGTCAGTCAATAAGCTAGAAATAATAGCTAAATCTCCCTCAAAAATCACACATTAAATTATAAAAATAAATGACACATTAGATAACATAGTCAAAGTAGAATGCCTAAAGGAAAACAGGGGGGATTGTCATGACTGAAATCTCCTTGAATCATATCTGTAGGGGCCTAAACAACAAGACATGGGTGAAAAGATATTTACCAGAATCCCATAATTTTTTACCCAATCTTTAACTTACTCAGATATGCTTCCAGTGGGTGTATATATTTCAGTTTCAAGAGGATGTATAACTCTTTTCTGAGAATGTGTATTATTCTTTTTCAACAAGTTGTATAATTCTTCTTCGAAAGGTTGTATAATTCTTCTTCCAGTGTGTGTATAATTCTTCTTCGAAAGGTTGTATAATTCTTCTTCCAGTGTGTTTATAATTCTTCTTCCTGAAGATGTACAATTCTTCTTCCAGTGAGTGTATAACTCTTCCAATGAATGTATAATTTTTTTACCAGACTTTGTATGATTTTTGTCCCAGAGTGTGTTTAATTCTTCTTCAAGGGTCTGTTTAATTCTTTCACCAGTGAGTGTATAATTATCCTTACAGAGTGTGTATAATTTTTCTCCTAGAGAGTATATCATTCTTATTCCTAAGAACATATAATTTTTCCTCCAGAGAGCATGTATAATTGTTCTTCCAGAAATTGTATAATTTTTCTCCAAGAGGGTGTATACAATTTTTCCACAAAGGCTATACAATTCTTCCACAGAGTGTATAATTCTTTTTCCACTGTATGTATAATCCTTCTTTAAGAGCATATATAATTCTTCTTCCAGTGAGTGTATAATTGTTTTTCCTGAGAGTGTATGATTCATCTTCAAGATCTGTAATTATTTTCAAGTGTGTGTATACATATTTTTACAGAGCATGTATAATGTCTTCTATAGAGAGTGTATGATTTTTCTCCCACAGAGGGTGTATAATTATTCTTCAAAAGACTGTATAAACCTTTCACAAAGCATATAATTGTCCTTCCAGAGAGAGTATATAAGAGAGTGTGTAGTTCTTTAAAAAAGAGTGTATAAGTCTTCTAGAAAGTATAAACACTCTTCAACAGAGTGTATAATTTTTCTGGAAAGTGAATATTTTTCCAGAAGGTGCATAAATCTTTTGCCAGAATGTGTATAATTCTTCTTCTAGAGAGAGTGTATATATCTTATTCAAGAGGGTGTTTTATTCATCTTCAAGAGAGCATATACATTTCTTCCTCAAGAGAGTGTTTAATTCATCTTCAAGAGAGTGTATATAATTCTTCTTCAACAAAGAGTGTACAATTCTTCTTTAAGAGGGTAAATAATTCTTCTACTTGAAGAGAGTATGAATATAAAATGCAGAATCTGGTCTACAAAATTACAGGAATATCAGAGAGAAAGAGAGAGAGAGAACAAACCTTATATGCTATACACTGTATTTCATTTATTATTTCTCATCTGTTTTATACGAGGCTTTTTATGACCAGTGGCATTGTTAGTTCTTGGTCTCCAATGAGCCAATCACTGGTTGGCTGGAATTTATGATGGTGAGAGTGACAAGGAAATGTCTGTGCATTTTGCTGAGAATAAATATCACACAGGGTATTTTTGTTCAAATGCACAGGTTTATCAGATTTCTTGTTGTTATTTATATTTTACATCTGTACCGTTACACCCGCCACACACACATTTCTGTGTGTGTGTGTGTGTGTGTATAATTTACAATTATATATATATATATATATATATATAGGCGCAGGAGTGGCTCTGTGGTAAGTAGCTTGCTAACCAACCACATGGTTCCGCGTTCAGTCCCACTGCATGGCATCTTGGGCAAGTGTCTTCTACTATAGCCTCAGGCCGATCCAAGCCTTGTGAGGGGATTTGGTAGGCGGAAACTGAAAGAAGCCTGTCGTATATATGTATATATATGTGTTTGTGTGTCTGTGTTTGTCCCCCTAGCATTGCTTGACAACCGATGGTGGTGTGTTTATGTCCCCGTCCCTTAGCGGTTCGGCAAAAGAGACCGATAGAATAAGTACTGGGCTTACAAAGAATAAGTTCTGGGGTCGATTTGCTCAATTAAAGGCGGTGCTCCAGCATGGCCGCTGTCAAATGACTGAAACAAGTAAAAGAGTATATATAACTATATATAATGACATGCATTATATATAGTTGTCTATATAGGTGCATGCGTGGCTGTGTAGTAGGAAGCTTGCTTCCCAACCACATGGTTCCAGGTTCAGTCCCATTGTGTGGCACCTTGGGCAAGTGTCTTCTGCTATAGGCTTGCGCCAACCAAAGCCTTGCGAGTGGATTTGGTAGACAAAAACTGAAAGAAACCTGTCATATGTTATATATATATATATATATATATATATATATATATATATATATAATATATATATATATATATGTCTCTGTATCTGTGTTTTTATCCCACTACCACCACTTGATGGCTGGTGTTGGTTTGTTTACCTCTTAGTGGTTTGGCAAAAGAGATTGCTAGAATGAATACTAGGCTTCAGCAAATAAGTTCTAGGGTTGATTTGTGTGATGGAACACCTCGAGAATTACGTTAAGGGTTTGTGTGTCTGTGGAGTGTTTAGCCACTTGTATGTTAATTTTACCAGGTGGCTGTTTGGCTGATCAGATCAGCTAGAACCCTCATCATCATAACTGATGGAACATCTCGAGAATTACGTTAAGGTTTGTGTGTCTGTGGTGTACTCAGCCACTTGTACATTGATTACAAGTGCTTGCTTTTCTGTCGATTGGATCAACAGGAACCTTCGTCATAACTGATAGTGCTGGTAGAACAGTATGAGGTGTTCCAGGTTTCTGTGAAATGGTGTTAAGAATGGCACCCACCTGTAGATACCTAAGTAGAAATTGGAACATGGTGCAGCTCTCTGGCTTGTTTGTTCATGTGGAGCCATACAGCCCATGTCAGCATGGAAAAAGGGATGTTAAATGATGATGATATATACATTATATGTTATTGCATAATAAATAAATATATATATGGATATGTTTATACATAACATACAAGAAATAGACTCCCTCATATGTCAGGGGACCAAAAATTCTGGTGGTTTTGCTGTTTGAGAAGATACGTCAAGCTGAGTAAAATCGCAGTTGTCCTTGCATATAGGTATGTCCCCTGCAACCCTCTTCAACTGATCGATCGTAGTCTTGTGGGCTCATGGATGCTGGTTCCAGGTAAAAAAACACTTATACTGGTGCCTCGTAAAGACACCCATGCTGGAGCTGCATAAAAGTACCCAGTAAACTCTGTAAAGTGGTTGGCATTAGGGAAGGCATCCAGCCACAGAAACCATGCCAAAATATATATGGAACATGGGCAGCTCCTGTCAAACTGTCCAACCCATGACAGCATGGAAAATGGGCGTTAAATGATTATGATGATTATACACACACACACACATATACTAACAAAGCAGGTTACATAATTAATGATTTTGAGTAAGGCTCCATTGACCTCTAGTCATCATTTGTGCATGTTTACATCCAAGATGACCTCTGTAAAACAGCTGTTGAGGATGTGAGATGAGATGTGCCCACTCACCATTTTGGAAAATCAAATTTTTTGTTTCTAAGGAAAAATATTCTTAATGCAGGGCAAGAGGTCATGGCTGAAAGAGTTATATCACGTGATATGAGAAACGATAAAAAAATTGTTAAACTGTAAATAAAAGTATGAAAGGAGAGGAAAATAAAAATAAAGTGAGAAGAAAAGTGTGAGGGAGAAAGAAAGCAATAAAGGCTGAAAGAACTATCAGAAGGAGAGAGGGAAGAAAGAAGAGAGGAATGCTGAAGAAGAAGAAAGAATGGAATGAAGAGGTTGGACAAAGGTCAAACAAGAAGCAAATGTGGCAACTGTGCTATGGTAGCTTAGACAA
>NC_043024.1:15717887-15730387 GCF_006345805.1 Octopus sinensis
AACTCTGAGTGTGAAAAGATGTTTCCAAAAGTCATGGGAGCTGTGTTGTTTTCTGACTTGGTAGGCATGCCCACATGTGTTAGACACATGGAGTTCAAAAATGTGCTCGGGGGGTTCCTCCCTGGTCAATGTCTCAACTTCTTCAAGTATCACTTGAAAAGGAAAGTGAGAGTAGAGAGGAAAGTTTTGTCTAGTGAATGCTTCAAAAAAAGATGGGTGAATGTAGCAAGGATGGCACGTATGAATAACGAAGCCACCTTGAGCATAATCCTATGAACCTGGAAAAATTTAAAACAGAGAGTTACTTACTTGCAAATAAATGTGTTAACATGTGACATTATTGACTGAGGTTACCATGGTCTTTTCCGTAGGCTTTTCTTTCCATGGATAAACCTCATCTGCTTCCCTCTTTACACTTTACATCATGACATTTCTGTGATACATGATTCCTATTGATCGTGTTTTTTTTCTTTCTTTCCTTTTTACGATCCCTTTTGATTGAAAACCTACCCCACTTTTTTTTCTCTCCCCAAAAAGAAAAGCTCTACTTTCTAATTTGTCCTGTCTGTGTTCAGCCCTGTGAAGCTAATAAACAAACATAATAATTTTGTGGGTGTTTACCAAGTCAGTTGCCAGACATCAGGGCTTCGATATATCAATGCCCAGAGAAGCAAAGTGTTCAGTAAACCCTGATGTTTATCGGTGAGCTGCTTTCCACAACTGATTGTTTGAGTACTGTTCAGCATTTTCACCTTTATATATATCATCATCATCATCATCCTCATCATTTAATGTCAATGCACGCCGGGCAACATGTTTAGCTGTATTTCGTCTGCTGCTATGTTCTGAGTTCAAATTCCACTGAAGTCAACTTTGCTTTCCATTCTTTCAGGGTTGATAGATTAAGTACCAGTTACGCACTGGGATCGAAGTAATCGACACATACCCTCCCAAAAATTTCAGGCCTTGTGCCTATAGTAGAAAAGATTACTATTATTATCAATATCATTATTATTATTTTCACCCATGTTTACGTTCTGAGTTCAAATTCTGCCTTGGTTGACGTTGCCTTTCATCCTTTCGGGGTCAATAAAATAAGTACCAGTTTAAGCACTGGAGTTTAACTGTCATCAGCTTACACCCTCTCCCAAAAATTGCTGGCCTTGTGCCAAAATTTGAAACTGTTATTATATAAAGATTTCTAAACTAATTCCCTTTCTTTTCTCTTTTTTTCCAGGTCGACATAAAAGTTTCAAATTACGTCTCCCATCTATTAGAAAAGATTTTAGGGCCCCTAAGACAATTAGCGGGCTCCAAGATCCAGAAAATCCTCCTATTCTCGAAGAATCTGTACCTCTTAACCAAATTTCCACTCCTGATTCAACAGTTCCACATCAGACGTCGCCATCAAGAAAGAAGATTGAAAGCCTACAATCTGACTCCAGTAGCCTACTTGAACCTAAGTCTCATCTGGAGGATCACAGTGAGCTGAGGAGAGCCTCCTCGTTAGAGGGATTAACTCAGCACCAATCGCTCGATGCTGATGACAAGATTCGGACTAATAGTGAGCCACGTAAGTTGACTAGTTCTCTAAGTCTACAAAAAAAATAATAAACGCAAAAAAAATTAACATTATTTGATATATGTTTAATGAAAATATATTTTGGCTACCTTCATATTTATCTGTACCTATGTATCTGTCTGTCTATCTCTCTCTCTCTGTATATATATATATATATATATCCTTTATACTGTATCAAACTTTCATGCATTTATTTGAAAAGTTAAGGCAGTTATTAAAAATTGAAACCCATCAATGACTTTTGGGACACTGTATATATCTATGTGTGTGTGTGTATATACTTTAGTCAAAAGTAGCAGAAATATAACAAAAGCTGTTACTCGGAGTTTCATGTTCCCGTTAACAAAACTGTCCGACAAACGGGATCGTGAAACTCTGAGTAACGGCTTTTGTTATATTTCTGCTGCTTTTAAATAAAGCATATTACTCTACCTCTGGTGTTTGAGTACTCTATCTTTTCCACCTTGTTTCACATTTATGTGCTTACTCCGGTATATATATATATATATATATTGTGCATGGGGAGAGTCATGTTATCTTAATGCTTTATTATCTAACACACTCACTGGTTTGATTTCCACTCATTTATTGTTTATTTTTTTTCTTACAAAATTTTTTTTGTCTTTTGCAACTTTGACAATGGATAAAGGCAACGAAAATTTTGGAAGAAAGAATAAAAATAATAAATGAATGGAAATCGGACTGGTGTGTGTGTGTGTGTTAGATAGTAAGCATTAAGACAATATAACTCTCCCCAGACACAACATAATTTGCTTCAATTCATGTATTCATATAAAGAATATTGCAAACCAGATACAAAAACGAAATTGTGTGTGTGTGTGTATGGTCACTCAGGTTTTTGTTGGAGATAGTATGTAAGCATTGCATATGTAAAGTGCCAAGCTGGTTGTTGTGCTTTCATAACAGTGAGGTACTAACAATATGAAACGTATCAGGTGTTGAAGCCATCCTCATCAAAATACAGCTAAGATGGTCAGGTCATCCCTCACATATGAGTGATATCAGAATTCCAAAGCAACTTCTCTTAGGCCAATTCCCAAAAGGGAGGTCTGTTGGAAGGACCCATTTGTACTTCAATGACAAACTGAAAGACAATCTGAAGTGAGACAACATTGCCTTTTCTTCCTGGTTCCTGGGAAAGCTAAGCATCAGAACGCAGAACCTGGCACCAATCCTGCTTCTTCTCGGTTCAAAGACCTGACCGAGTCAACTCCAATATTGGCACCAACTTCGTGCAAGCATGAAGGCACATTGGCAAAATGCTGCTCTTCTAAATGGATAATAAAATGTTTGTTACACAGTATACTCTCTTTTACTTGTTTTAGTCATGTGACTGTGGCCATGCTGGAGCACCACTTTTAGTCGAACAAATTGACCCCAGGACTTATTCTTTGTAAGCCTAGTACTTATTCTATCGGTCTCTTTTGCTGAACCTCTAAGTTACAGGGACATAAACACACCAACATTGGTTGTCAAGCTGGCTGGAATGGCAGTCTGTCGTAGGAATACTTCAGGCCTTGTACCTAAAGTAAAAAAGAATATTTTATCATCCCTAAGGCACCAAGCTTGGCAGAATTGTTAGTATGCTGGGTGAAATACTTGGTGGAATTTCGTCTGTCTTTATGTTCTAAATACAAATTCCACCAAGGTTGACTTTGCCTTTCATACTTTCAGGGTTGATAAATTAAGTACCAGTTGCATATTGGAGTTGATCTAATTGACTGGTCTCTCCCCTCCCAAACTTTTGGGCCTTGTGCCTAGAGTAGAAAAGAATATTATGTATATATTCTTATATATTCTGTTTCAAATATTATACTTATAATATGTTTGCTGGTGTATTTCTTATTCAGTTTGAGAATTCCGATAATGATACTAACAACAGTCTGTCTGATTAGAAACTGAGAGTAATCAATAAGCAATTTATATTGATTTATCAATAGTTGTGAGGTGGGTCTATGGAATTGTACTTTGAGTTTTATCTAAGAAATCAATTATGCTAAGGTCCTCTTGGACAGATTGTTAATGGTATTTTGTATGATACTGCCATGCAGCACTGAAATAACAAAAGAAAAAAATATTAGCTGTATTGATAATAATAATAATAATAATTCTTTGTGCATCAGGCACAGGGTCTGAAATTTTGGGGTAGGACCATAGTCAATTACATTGACCCCAATGTTCAAATGCTACTCATTTTATCGACCCTGAAAGCGTATATTATTATTCTTTTCTACTCTAGGCACAAGGCCTGAAATTTTGGGGGAGGGGGCCAGTCAATTAGATCGACCCTAGTACATAGCTGGTACTTAATTTATCAACCCCGAAAGCATGAAAGGCAAAGTTGACCTCGGAGGAATTTGAACTCAGAACGAAATACTGCTAAGCATTTTGCTTGGCATGCTAGCCACTCTGCCAGCTCGCCACCAGGATATATTATTATTATTATTATTATTATTATTATTTTTACTATTAAGGCATCAAGCTGGCAGAAATATTACTCTGCCATAATTGGGATAATAATTCTTTCTACAGTAGGCATGGGGCTGGAAATTTTGGGATAGGGAGCTCGTCAATTACTTCAACCCCAGTGTCTAACTGGTACTTATTTTATCGACTCTGAGAGGATGAATAGCAAAGTTGACCTCACTGGAATTTGAACTCAGAACATAAAGATGGATGCAATGCTGCTAACCATTTTGTTTGGTGTACTAGTGATTCTCCCAACTCACATCTTTGTATTAATGATGATGATGATGATATAATAATAATAATAATAATAATAAGTCTTTCTACTATAGGCACGAGGCCTGAAATTTGTGGGGAGGTATTAGTCGATCACATTGAGGGGGGAGTTGATCACATCACTGGTGCTTATTACATTGACCCTGAAAGGATGAAAGGCAAAGCAGACCTCAACCGAATATGAATTCAGAAGTTCGTAATAATAATAATAATAATAATAATAATAATAAGAGAATGCCCTGATGCAGTACCAGGCAGTGACTCTCATGGCTTCTGATCTTAACTGATTGGAAGTGTTATCATGTACATTGTTTTGTCTTGGTATAAAAGATGGGCTACAGCAAATATTCTGCTCAATACCACAGATTTGCTTGTCAGTTGTTTGACCATAACCAGTTGAGCATGTCCCTTAGTGACTGACGATATGTGCATCTCTGATCACGAGCAGAAGTAGTGGGGGAGCATCATAGCCATGTGTTGAGGGGGATTCTTTGGGGTTTGAATAATTCACCTCTGGAAACACGGGTGTTTCATTCAACATCCTTAAACAACCCTTATTCAGGGACCTTTTAGAGTGGGATGGGCTACTCAACCTGAAGAAAATTCTAACTGGACCCCACCTGCAAGGTCATGTGCTGTTTATCTTGATATGAGATCACCATGTCATGCACATATGGTTGTAATGCATGTGCCTAGTGTACCCTTATCAGACGGGTACTCATAATGGGTATACTGGGTTCCGTATATTTTACCCCAGTGTCACTTTGATGGCATGCACTGCTCTCTCACTCAATAATAGTAATAACAATAGTTTCAAATTTAGGCACAAGGCTAGCAATTTCAGGGGAGGGGGTAAGTTGATTACATCAACCCTAATACTGAACCATTGTTATTATTATTATAATTATTATTATTATGGCAGAGTCATTCAGAATACCTTTAATGATCTATCCAAGAGGACCCTAACATAATTGATTTTGTAGATAAAACTCTAAAAGTACAATCCCTTGGACCCACCTCACCACTACTGATAAATTCATATTGAACTGGTACTTATTTTATCAACTTTCAAAAGGTAAAAATCACCCTCAGCATATATATAAGGCGGTGAGCTGGCAGAAACGTTAGCACACCGGGCGAAATGCGTAGCCGTATTTCATCTGCCGTTACATTCTGTGTTCAAATTCCACCGGGGTCGACTTTACCTTTCATCCTCTTGGGGTCGATTAAATAAGTACCAGTTAAGTACTGGGGTCGATATAATTGACATAATCCGTTTGTCTGTCTTTGTTTGTCCCCTCTGTGTTTAGCCCCTTGTGGGTAGTAAAGAAATAAATATATATATATATATATATATGTATCACATATGTGTGATATATATTGCATCATCTCATAAATAATGCAGTTTTTTTATACTTCTTTTATTTTTCAAAATTAAGATAAACAAAGTTCTTTGTTAATATAAGATATACTCTCCTTCATTTTCTACAATGCTCTTCCATCTATCTGGTAGATTCGCAAGGCGCCTCTTCCAAAATTCACTTGTCCATGACAAAAAATACTCCCCCAGTACTGTTCTGACCTTGTCTTCAGAATTCATATATTTTCCATCCAAGTGGTTTTGAAGACTGCTGACTAAATGATAATCAGATGGGACAATGTCCGGTGAATATGGTGGGTGGGGCATCGTTTCTCATTGAACCTGCTCCAGCCTTTGGAATGTCATCCTCACTGTATCTGGCTGAGCATTATCCTGATGCAGGAACACTTTTCATCTTGAAACTAAAGCTGGTCGTTTTTCTTTTAGCGCTGACTAAAGCTGCTCAAGCTACTTGCAGTAGATCTCTTTTGTTATCGTTTGGTTTGGTCTTAAAAGTTCGAAGTGGACTAAACCTTTCATAACCCACCAAACAGATAACACCTTACGTGGGTGCAGACCTTCTTTAGCCTGGGGTGCCACTGTTTCTCCTTTTCTTGCTCACCGTCTTTGGCACTTGACATTTTTATAGAGAACCCATTTCTCATCAACAGTCACTATTCAGCCCCCAAAAGATTCATTTGTGAGACATGACAGCAAAGAAAAGCACACATTCACTTTCTGCATGCAATTAGACTCAGAAAGTTTGTGAAGGACCTATTGACCCGATTTGCTGAATTCTTCTGATGGCATGCTGCTTACACTTACTATTCCTTGCATTTACCATTGCATTGCTGCATTTATTGAACTCCTAAAGAAAAATATGCCAAATGAATAACTGTTAAAATTGAACTGCACTCTTCAAAACCTGCACTAAGAATAAGTACAAGGTAAAATTACTGCTTGCTTTTATAGCAAATTGATGCAGGTAGTTTATCCCATCCCCCTCTAACTTTTAGTTCATGCAATTGAAAAAAACTGCATTATTTATGGAATGACACAATGTGTGTGTTTGTGTGTGTAAGTTAATCTCTAAATGTATGTTTTTTTTTCCTATATGTCAACATTAATTGCCTCCCTTTATCATTATTCTATTTCTTTCTGTTTTGTTATATATTTGCAGCTCTAGCTAACCATGTTAGGTCCAATTTTATCAGTCAAGCTTCAAGTGACTCTGAACTAGCCAAACATAAAACAAAAGGTTATGATGACAGTATTGGCAATTTAATGGATGCCAAGAAAGACATAGACGGTGTTTTATCGACAACTAAACTTCTACCCAATGTTCAGAATATGAAACAAAATGTTACAGAAAAATTAGGACTTGTAAGTATATCAGGACATTTTCTCTTTTGTGTTTAATTTGGATGGATGTGTGTGGCATAGGGGGCAACTGTGTGTGTGTGACTATTACATAATAATAATAATAATAATAACAATAATAATAATAATCCTTTCTACTATAGGCACAAGACTTGAAATTCTGGGGTTTGGTGACATTACAGTGATCCCAGTGCTTGCCTAGTACTTGTTTTCCCAACCCTGATACACACACATATGTGTGAGTATATATATACATACATACATATATGTATTGATATACTCTCTTTACTCTCTTTTACTTGTTTCAGTCATTTGACTGTGGCCATGCTGGAGCACCGCCTTTAGTCGATCAAATCGACCCGGGACTTATTCTTTTTGTAAGCCCAGTACTTATTCAATCGGTCTCTTTTGCCGAACCGCTAAGTGACGGGGACATAAACACACCAGCATCGGTTGTCAAGCAATGCTAGGGGGACAAACACACACACACACACATATATATATATATACATATATACGACAGGCTTCTTTCAGTTTCCGTCTACCAAATCCACTCACAAGGCATTGGTCGGCCCGGGGCTATAGCAGAAGACACTTGCCCAAGATGCCACGCAGTGGGACTGAACCCGCAACCATGTGGTTGGTTAGCAAGCTACTTACCACACAGCCACTCTTGCGCCTATATATATACATACACACACACACACACACACATATATATATATATATATATATATATATATATATATATATAGGGAGAGAATTCACAAAAAGCAAAAGATGAAAACTGGTGGTGTAGACAACAAACAGATGTATTCGTATAACATTCGTGAGTGATATATAAATATATATATATATACATACACATACATATATCATCATCATCATCGTTTAACATCCATTTTCCATGCTAGCATAGGTTGGACGGTTCAACCAGGGTCTGGGAAGCCAGGAGGCTGCACCAGGCTCCAGTCTGATCTGGCAGTGTTTCTACAGCTGGATGCCCTTCCTAACGCCAACCACTCCGTGAGTGTAGTGGGCGCTTTTTACATGCCAGGGGAGGCTGGCTGCAGCCACGATCGGTTGGTGCTTTTTACGTGCCACCAGCACGGAAGCCAGTCAAGGCAGCACTGGCATCGGCCACATTCAGATGATGCTTTTTACGTGCCACCAGCACAGTTATCACAACTACAATTTCCATTTGATTTTTATTTTGATGTTGTTGTACTTGACTCAATAGGTCTCCTAATATATATATATATATATATATATATATATTATATATATATATACATACACACTCACAGACATATATATGCTTCCCTCTTTCTCCCCATATATATATGTGTGTATGTATACATGTATATGGGAAATGTGATAGAAGTTAGATACACACATATGTGTGTGTGCCCATTACAAACAAATATGTGTGTACGTGTATGTATGCATGCACATATACATGTGTTTGTGTCTGATTATGTGTGTTTGTGTATGGCTTTAGATAGACAGATAAACTGATAGCTAAATATAAGGAAACAGAAGTTTACCATATTTTTCTCTTCACAAGCGAATACAAGTTGTAGGAAACATTCTATATTTATCAAAGAAATCTAAAGAAAAACACGCAACAAGAACAACAATGCCAAAAAAAAACAAAAAAGAAGACCATTTCCAAAGCTTCCAAAAGCCTTTCGGTGAAAATTGTTACATGTTTACTTTCGGCATCCTCTTGCATTTTTGTTTGCCCTTGTTTTTTTTGTGTTTCTTTTCATTCTTGGTTTGGTTGTTTCTCATTGCTTGAACCAATATTCAAGAAGCAACTCATGAGTGAATCTTAACAAACAAAGGAAAGAGAAAACTTTATCCAGTCAGGCTTTCTATTAGGACGGTCTCTGTGGCTTGTTTATCAATGGAAATCATGGAATACATTTTCTGATTCAATGATAATCTGTTGAAGAAGGCGGCGAGCTGCCAGAAACGTTAGCATGCCAGGTGAAATGATCAGCAGTATTTCGTCTGTCTTTATGTTCTGAGTTCAAATTCTGCTGAGGTCGACTTTGCCTTTCATCTTTTCAGGGTCGATAAATTAAGTACCAGTTGCATACTGGGGTTGATCTAATTGACTGGCCCTGCCTCCCCAAAATTTTCAGGCCTTGTGCCAAGAGTAGAAAAGAATCATTAGTACGCCAAGGTTGACTTTGCCTTTCGTCCTTTTGGGGTCAATAAATTAAGTACCAGTTGCATACTGGGGTCAATCTAATTAATATCTGTACTTATATGTGTGTGTGTGTGTGTATATATATATGTGTGTGTGTATGTATGTGTGTGTGTATGTATATATATATATATACATATATACACAAGCAAAAGGCCCCCCCCCCGTCCAATGGATAGCACTGAGTTGTCAAACATTTAAACCAAATTTTCTCAAAACATCTTGTCCGACCGTCCCTTAGGCCTCCCCTTTTAGAAACACTGATTTAACCTAAATTTGAGACACCAGCAAAAGAAGAAATAAAGACAGACTTTTTTTCTATTCCAAAGAAAAACGATTTTATTCACACAGATATGCAACCAAAGAGTTTAAAGTACCAGTAATGTTAAGGCTGTTGACTGGGAGAACACAAATATGGTTTAAACAGTTCTTTTCATTAAAAAATAATTAAGCATGCTTTTATTTCAATAAAATTTTTGGTTTTGTTAAACGAAGTTAAGGCAAAAAAATACTTCTTGAGAAACCAAATAGTCTTTCCTTTCTTCATGCCACGTTTGAAGAAAATATCTCTTTTGCATCTTACTTTTTTGGTCTCTTAATTATACTGCACTTTGTGGCATTATTTCAAGCTGGCCAGCTTTTTTTGCGCAAACTGCACGTGCATTTTTCTCGTGTACATCTAGTATCGATCATAACAGTTAATGTACTTGTGCATACAAATGCATGTTCCCACGGCTTTATCGATTGCATTCTCACCTGGAATTGATTTTTGCAATTTTCTCAAGACTTATACACGCCCTGATACTGTCAGTATCTACATATCAAATTTGAGCGCAATCAGATGGAGGATGCTCGAGATCCTAGAAGACGCACACACAGACAGACAGAACAGATTTTATATAATAGATATGTATGTGTGTGTGTATGTATATACATACATATATATATATGTATAATATGTGTGTGTATACATATATATAATGCATGCTTCTTTGAGTTTCCATTGACCATATCCACTCAACAAGGTTTTGGTTGGTCCAGGGCTATATTACAAAACACTTACCCCAGGTGCCATGCAGTGGAACTGAACATGAAGCCTTGTGATTGGGAAGCGAGCATCTTAATCACCCACCCACCCATGCCTGCTCCATGGGATAATATCTAGTACCAATGATTTTTATCAGGCAGAGGTATTATCCACAGTGGTGTCTCTCTGTTGAAGTTATTGGTAGCGTCTCTATATCCTTAGAGTGCCGCAAAACCCAAGCACACCAATTTTTATTGGGATATCTTAGCAGAATAGACCCACCTTCCCACTTAAAGAATGTGATAACACTCAAACCTATTCAAACCGGTCTTTCAATTCACTTACACTCCAGCACTTTAACCACATAGCCAATGGAATGTAGAAATAATACTTATAATAGAATCACATTAGGGGAAAATAATTTTACGGGATTTGATTCTGTGAATGGCAGAGAAGATAACTTTATAGAAGCTCTTGTAATTGGCTAAGAATACAATCATATTTTACTTCGGCATTGGAATTCATTTCAAATGAATGGATTCGGTGGAAGAATAATTATTGATGATTCCAAATAACTGGGAAGGATTCACTGGATTCAATACAGTATGACTTTTATGGAATACTTTATCCTCATTTCAAACCTGGCTAATTTCCAGAGTTGTTTTTATGCAGCTTACGGCTTGTTTCTTCTTAAAAGGATTCACTACTGTGTTCTGATGCAACAGAATGTGTGAGCAAGCCAATGAATGTGTGCTGCTGGTGGTGGTGGTAGTGGTGGCAGTGGGGCAATAATAATGCGTATATTAAACGCAATGCAAACAGCGGTATTCTTCACGCACAAAAGCTATACATTGGCTTTTATATTCTCAAGAATCACAGGAAATGGTTGACAAATTTCGGTATTGATGGAAACTCAATGTTTGAAACGTGATTCCTGTGTTTATTATGGTTAGAAGCATTTATATATATATATATATATATATATATATGTTTGTATGTGTGTGTGTATATATATATGTTTGTATGTGTGTGTGTATATATATATGTTTGTGTGTGTGTGTGTGTGTATATATAGTTTGTGTGTGTGTTGTGTATATATATGTTTGTGTGTGTATATATATGTTTGTATGTGTGTATGTATATATGTTTGTGTGTGTGTGGTATATATATATATGTTTGTATGTGTGTGTATATATATATTTGTGTGTGTGTGTATACATGTTTGTATGTGTGTGTGTATATATATATGTTTGTGTGTGTGTATATATATATGTTTGTATGTGTGTGTGTGTATATATGTTTGTATGTATGTGTGTGTGTATATGTTTGTATGTATGTGTGTGTATATGTTTGTATGTGTGTGTCTGTGTATATATGTCTATGTGCGTATATATGTTTGTCTGTGTGTGTATGCATATACATATCTGTATGGGTGTGTGTATTTATATGTATGGGTGTGTGTGTGTGTATATATTTTGGGGTTTTTATTTATTTTTTCCTGGATTCATTACATTGGGCTGTGGCCATGCTGAAGCACCACCTCCAATAGTTTTTCTTTACCTATTTCTGTGTAGCACTTAATTCTGTCAACCTCGTTTTATTAAATGGCTAAGTTTCCCCTTGATATAAAAGGACCACAACTCAATGTGCTGTTTTATGCTGGTATAAACACAAACACACGGGTTTGTGTGTGTGTGTGTGTGTGTGTGTGATGTTGGATTCTCTCGTTGAAAACAACAAAATGAGTGTTTCATAAAAAAAATAAAAAAACCCAGATGTTATGTTCTATGGACAAGCGTGAGTCTGTTGAGGCCTGATGGTGCCTTGCAAACCATTTTGGCAAATGGAACAAGTTGTGGACTCGGTTTGCTGGAGTTCATGTGGATCAACTGCTACATGTTTTCTTGAGTGGACCGCAAGGCCTGCTTTGCTCCATGTCATGAAACCACAACAAGTAAAGTATTTAGGCACAAGGTGTAGTGGTTAGGATGTTGCTCTTACAATTGTGAGATCATGGTTTCAATTCCTAGCCTGGGTGGTGTGTTGTGTTCTTGAGCAAATGTCTTCTAGTATAGCTTTGGCTAACAGAGCCTTATGAATGAATTTGGTAAATGGAAACTGAAAGAAGCCTGTCATAGTTTGTATGTACATATTTATGTGTGTGTTTTGTGTC
>NC_043024.1:15735387-15752887 GCF_006345805.1 Octopus sinensis
TTTTTTCACAGAAGATTTCATAATACCCTTTTATTCTTTTATATGTTTGTCATTTGACTGTGGCCATGCTGAAGGGCTTTAGATGAAGAAATCGACCCCAGGACTCATTTGTTGTAAGCCTAGTGCTTATTCTATCGGTCTCTTTTGCTGAACTGCTAAGTTATGGGGACATAAACATACCAACATCAGGTGTCAAGTGATGATGGGGCAAACAGACACACACACACATACATAAATATATATATGTATATATATATATATATATATACTACACAGTAATCCTTCACCATATCACGGTTTATTATTGAAGCTTATGTCAGTTCCTCTGTGGTGTTGTTTTACATTTATAATAAAATAAATATAAACAAATTAGAAAAATAATACAAAAAGATATACAGTACAGTAATTGCGTCAAAGCTGAAGTTAAGCCACAATATTTAATGCTCTCTGTTATATTTATATTAAAAATTTTTTAAATTACTGGAGTTTAGGGAGCAGTTATTTTAAAACATATGCTATTTCAAATTGGCTAATTCATTTGAACTTATCCGCTTGATCTGTTGTAAATAATAGAAGGTCTAATTATTAAGTCAGTGGTTTTCAACCAGGGTTCCGCAGAACCTTAGGGTTCCGCCAGTACAGTCCAGGGGTTCCACAAGAAGTTATAAAACTGCTAAAATCGGCAGTAATTTTTAATTCTCCTGTGCAGATATGTGTGCATAAGACTATTAAATTATTGCACAGAGGTTCCTCGAGCCAGTGGAATGTTTCCTTGGGGTTCCACTCCAGCAAATGGTTTGAAAAGCCCTGTATTAAGTAAATAAATCATATTAGTCTTTCATGTTAACAATGTATATCTTAAATTAAACATATACATATTGGAAGCACTCCGTCGGTTACAAACGACGAGGGTTCCGGTTGATCCGAATCAACGGAACAGCCTGCTCATGAATTAACGTGTAAGTGGCTGAGCACACCACAGAAAGTGTCCTTATTATAGTTCTCGGGATATTCAGCGTGACACAGAGGGTGACAAGGCGGCCCTTGAAATACAGGTACAACAGAAAACAGGAAGTAAGAGTGAGAGAAAGTTGTGGTGAAAGAGTACAGCAGGATCACCACCATCCCTACCAGAGCCTCGTGGAGCTTTAGTGTTTTCGCTCAAAACACTCACAAACACCTGGAATCGAAACCGCGATTCCTATGACCGCGAGTCCACTGCCCTAACCACTAGGCCATTGCGCCTCCACACCCACATATATCTACATACTCTCACAGAACATCACATTACACACATACACAGTCCTACCTACAATCCACATACACGCACACATATACACATCCAAACATACATACATACACACACACATACCCATACACACATGTACATACACATACATTCCTACATCAACATATACAAATACCTACAAAATTAACTCTATAAATAAGTTTAGGTCTACAATTGAACAAATAAGCTAGATATGAGTTAAATAATTATGTTCCTAACATTTTTATTAAATAAGAACACAAAACAACAATTTATCCATATCCACAAACATACTCGTAAAGATACATTCAATTCTCTATATGTATCGCTATTCGACAAACACACATATCTATACATAACCACAGACAACACAAATTTATACATACACACATATGCACATGCATTTATAAATATACCCATACATCCACATGCATAAACTAGTACCTACATATATTATAATATATTCTCCACCATATTATTATAAATACATACACATATAGGCGCAGGAGTGGCTGTGGTAAGTAAGTAGCGTGCTAATCAACACATGGTTCCAGGTTCAGCCACTGCGTGGCATCTTGGGCAAGTGTCTTCTGCTATAGCCCTGGGCCGACAATACTTATGAGTGGATTTGGTAGACGGAAACTGAAAAGAAGCCTGTCGTATAATATATATATATGTGTGTGTGTGTGTGTGTGTGTGTGTGTGTGTTGTCCCCCTAGCATTGCTTGACAACGATGCTGGTGTGTTTACGTCCCCGTCACTTAGCGATTCGGCAAAAGAGACCGATAGAATAAGTACTGGGCTTACAAAGAATAGTCCCGGGGTCGATTTGCTCGACTAGAGGCGGTGCTCCAGCATGGCCGCAGTCACATGACTGAAACAATTAAAAGAGTAAAGAGTATATGCATATGCATATATAAATATACCCATACATCCACATGCATAAACTAGTACCTACATATATTATAATATATTCTCCACCATATTATTATAAATACATACGCATATGTATATATATATTCTCTAAGAGTCCTTATATACATACATTTACACGTATACATAAACTAAACCAAATACTATGCACATACAAACCTACTTTATATCCCTAAACCTAACCCTAATACATATACATATGCATATACATACAAACATATACAGGTATATATGGAATATACATATATGTACACATGTATATATAACCCCACAGGTAATTATATATCCCAATCTAAATGAGTAAAAACAGAAAATCAATATAAGTATAAGCTAGACTACATGCATATATATACATACATGTACACACACATACATACGCACACATACATACCTATATATATATTATATATATATATATATGGTGTGTGTGTTGTGTGTGTGTATATATATATATATATATATATAATATATATATATATATATATATATATATATATATATATATATATATAATATATAATGTATGCTGTGCGTGAGAAGACCCGGCAAGACTAGTGAGGCCATAACCCGTGTGGCCCCTACTGGGACGTAGTCAGTCCACATGTGTACCTTCCTTCTTGTGACATTTGTGAAGACTGTTGAGGCAAGTGAAAATCAAACCAAATCAAAATAGATGAACAATCAATGGAATTTGTACCTTTGTGGTACCAGTGCCGGTGGCACATAAGAAAACCATCCAAACGTGGCCGTAGCCAGTACGGCATCAACTGGCCTCTGTGCTGTGGGCATGTAACAAACACCTTCCGATCGTGGCCGTTCGCCAGCCTGTCTGGCAACTGTGTCGGTGGCACATAAAAACACATCCGAGCGTGGCCGTTCGCAGTCATCTGGCACCTGTGTCGGTGGCACATAAATCACCCACTACACTCTCGGGGTGGTTGGCATTAGGAAGGGCATCCAGCTGTAGAAACACTGCCAGATCTGACTGGCCTGGTGAAGCCTTCGGGCTCCCCAGACCCCAGTTGAACCGTCCAACCCATGCTAGCATGGAAAGCGGACGTTAAACGATGATGATGATATATATATATATATATATATATATATATATATAGGGAGAGTTTATGAAAAAACAAAAGACGAAGACAGGTGGTGTACAAAACAAGCAGATGTATTAGTATAACGCATATATATATATATATATATATAGATATATAGATATATATATACACATATATACATACACATACATACATATACATATCATCACATACACAAATCTACACTATGATCTATCCATAAGATCTAATATACATAATTAATAACATAAAATAATAATAATTGAAAACTAACACATACATGTACATAAATACATACATATATCCATCTATACATATACGAATCCAAAAGTGTACTCAAGTGGGTGTGTACATGCACACATACTTTATACAGAACTTTATACTAAATAACAAGTGTAAATATATATCAATATACATGAACAAATGGATATATCTACAAACAAAAACAAGTACATCAAGAACATACATATATGTACACACATATCGACACCTATGTATATAAACTTATTCACATACATTGTATATGTATGCAAATATGTTTATATATATATATAGGTGTCGAGCAAATCGACCCCAGGACTTATTCTTTGTAAGCCTAGTACTTATTCTATTGGTCTATTTTTCCAAACTGCTATGTTCTGGGGACGATGGATATAAGTATGTATACCTATATTACATATGTGTGTGTATATGAATATAAGTAAATATATACCTATATTACAAGTGTATATACAAATATACACACTTACATTTACATATTTACATATTACCACACTCATTCAGCTACACACACACAACACATATATGCATATATGTACATACATATGTGTATACACTTATACATGCATATACATACATACACACATTATATATATATTCATACTCACTCATAGAAGATATATAATTGATTTCTATACATAGAAATTTACTGAATTTTGGAATTAATTTCACAGAATAAAAACATTTCATAAAGCAATTTCCATTTAATATTTTCAATGTTACCATTTTTAGAAGAATGTACTTTTCTCTGGAGTTCATTTCATTATTTTTTTTCATTCTTTATTTTTCTATATCTTAATATAGCTTTTAATTATCATCATCATTATCATCACCATAATCATCATCATTATCATTACTATTTTTTTTAAGGCAGCGAGTAGGCAGAATCCTTAGCATGCTGGGCAAAATACTTTGTGGTATTGTGTCCATCTTTATGTTCTGAGTTCAAATTCCACTGAGGTCAGCTTTACCTTTTATCCTTTCCAAGTACTAGTTGAGCAATAGGGTCAATGTAATTGATTTAAACCCCCTCCCCCAAAATTTGAAACCATTATCATTGTTATTATTATTGAGTAAGGGAGTAATGCATACCATTAAAGTGACACTGGGGTAAAATATACGAAGCCCAGTATACCCTTCATAACTACCCGTCTGATAAGGGTACACTAGGCACATGCATTACAACTATATGGCCGCGACATGGTGATTTATATCAAGATAAACAGCGCATGACCTTGCAGGTGGGGCTCAGTTAGAATTTTCTTCAGGTTGAGTAGTCCATCCTGCTCAAAAGGCCCTTGAATAAGGTTTGTTTAAAGCAAATTAAGGTGAAATATTTGCTGTAGCCCATCTTTTATACCAAGACAAAACAATGTACATGATAACACTTCCAGTCAATTAAGAGCAGAAGCCATGAGAGCCACTGCCTGGTACTACATCAGGGCATTTATGGAGCAGAATATTTGCTGTAGCCCATCTTTTACACCAAGATAAAATATGTACATGATAACACTTCGAATCAGTTAGCAGAATTGTTAGCATACCAGGCAAAATGCATAACAGCATTTTGTCCGTCTTTACATTCTGAGTTCAAATTCTACTGTGGTCGACTTTGCCTTTCACCCACTTGGGGTTGATAAATTAGATACCAGTGGAACACTGGGGTCAATGAATTTGAGCTTTGTGACTTTAGTTAAAAGAACTATTATTATTGTTGAAGATGTTACACTTTACCCATTATTGTGATGTTGTAGACTGGAGATTTTGAGTACCAGGAGGTTTTCACTGTCTTTCAAGTCACAACAAGGACCTCAGACAAACAATACTTTATGCAATATGCATGCAGTTCCAAATGATGCCAATTTTTGCAATATGTGAAGATTGCAGGCTATTTCTAAAGTGCGCAGATGTTTCTTCAGGTTGGATCATATCAAACCCAAGAACAACTTCTATGTTTGACTCTTGCAGTTGCCACATCTTGGCGATGTCATCTCTCAGATCTCCATATTTGTGGACCTTTTCTCTTTTTTTTCTTCCATAGTATTGTATACCTTGTGTACTTCCCTACTTTTAATGAATACTGTATATGCTTTTCTTTTGGTTTTTATTACCATTTCATTATATGTAAAATCCCACACTTTATGTCTGTCTCTGTATTGTCTCACTCATCTTTTGCCCTGGTGGCAAGTAAAGAAAATCATTATTACTATTATTATCATTATTGAGACAGCGAGCTGGCAGAAACATTAGCACCAGGCGAAATGCTTAGCAGTATTTCATCTGCCACTACGTTCTGAGTTCAAATTCCACCGAGGTCAACTTTTGCCTTTCATCCTTTTGGGTCGATAAATTAAGTACCAGTGAAGTCAATGTAACTGACTAGTCGTCTCCCCATTAAATTTGAGGTCTTGTGCTTCCCATAAAATGGATCATCATCATCATCATCATCATTATTATCATCATTATTATCATTATTATTATTATTATTATGGCGTCGAACTGGCAGAACTGTAAGAACTTAGCAGCATTTTGTCTGTTTTACATTCTGAATTCAAATTCTGCCAAGGTTGACTTTTGGAGTCAATGAAATAAGTACCAGCCGAGCGCAGGGTCGATGTGATTGACTAGTCCCCTCCCCCCAAATTTCGAGCCTTGTGCCTATAGTAGAAAGAATTATTATTATTATTATTGAGTGAGACATCAGTGCATGCCATCAAAGTGACACTGGGGTAAAATATACCCAGTATACCCATCATGACTACCCATCTGATAAGGGTACAGTAGGCACATGCATCAAAAACCATATGTGCATGACATGGTGATCTCATATCAAGGTAAGCAGCACATGACCTTGCAGGTGGGGCGCTGTTAGAATTTTCTTCAGGTTGAGTAGCCCATCCCGCTCAAAAAGTTCCTGAATAAGGATTGTTTAAGGATGTTGAAAGAACCACCCATGTTTCCAGAGGTGAATTATTCAAACCCCAAAGAATCCCTCTCAACATACGGCTATGATGCTCCCCCACTACTTCTGCTCATGGTCAGAAATGCACATATCGTCAGCCACTAAGGGACATGCTCAACTGGTTACGGTCAAACAACTGACAAGCAAATCTGTGGTATTGAGCAGAATATTTGCTGTAGCCCAACTTTTATACCAAGACAAAACATTATCATTATTATTATTATTATTATTATTATTATTAATAATAATAATAATAATAATAATATTATCCTTATTATTTCCCTTAAGTGAATACGCCACATATCATTACCAAAATGTAATTTTCCACAATTAATCCTATCCTCTACTACCCCCCACACGCACACACTACATTCCAGTAGATAATTCCAGTAAGAATTTATAAAAGTGCACAAGGAATGGAGTGGTGCAGAGTGGAGAGGTGCATGGTATGGTGCAGGGGTTCGATAGATTCGTTGCTGCAGTAAGTAGCATGGTAGACAGTTTTAAGTGTAAAACAGTGTTTTCTGAAATTATAAGATGTCGCACATTCCATTAACTTTGTCCCTTGGCGGTAGTCAGACGAACGGTTCTCCACCATTCAATTAATTATACAGCCTTCCACTCCCCATGGCCACCCCCCACTGCCACCACCTTCACTGTTATCTCCGTATCTCCTCTGTGGGTGGGTTTTATATATTTATAAACCTGCTCTACCCTCATCTCCCTCTTTCTCATTGCTTGAGTGACAGGGTTTGTATTCGTTTTAATTGGATGTTTCACACACACACACACACACACACACACACGTATTTCCATATATACTCACATATACACAGGTACACGCACACATACAATATGCACGTGTATATATATATATATATTATATATATATATATGCATACACACATATATATCTGTATCAACACAGAAGCACACACAATATTCAGTACTATTTTAAGTTTGTGAACACTTTTGTTCAAAAACAAGAGCATCATATAATGTGTGTGTGTGTCTGTGTAGATAAATATATATATTTGTATACGTGTAGGTTTATATATGCGTGCATTTATATATATATATATATATATATATATATAATTAATAATAATAATATTAGGGAGTAAATCCAAACTTACAGGGAAAAATTAGATTTAGGATTTTTATCTCTAATTTAATATATTTATATATATATATATGTATATATATGCATGTTTGTGTATATAAATATATGTACACATGTATGTATATAAATATGTGTCTATGTGTGTGTGTGTATATATACTCTTTTACTCTTTTATTTGTTTGAGCCATTTGACTGTGGCCATGTTGGAACATTGCCTTTAGTCGAGCAAATCGACTCTGGGACTTATTCTTTGTAAGCCCAGTACTTATTCTATCAATCACTTTTGCTGAACCGCTAAGTTACACTAAGTTACAGAGACGTAAAGGATTTAAATTTCAGGTATGTGGATGCATGACAAATAGGCTTGTCCCATGGACTCATGGATCTTCTCATATCCTACCTTGTCATGAAGGCAGTGAGGTGGTAGAAGCGTTAGCACGCGGGGCGAAATGCTTAGCGGTATTTCATCTGCTGTTACGTTCTGAGTTCAAATTCTGCCGAGGTCGACTTTGCCTTTCATCCTTTCGGGATCGATAAATTAAGTACCAATTACACACTGGGGTCAATGTAATCGACTTAATCCCTTTGTCTGTCCTTGTTTGTCCTCTCTGTGTTTAGCCCCTTGTGGGTAGTAAAGAAATGAGATAGATTTGTCCTATAGACTCATGAAAATTTGTCATAGGCAACTGAGTCAAACTGTTATTACCTCCATCTTAGCGATGGTGGAGGTATTGTTTTCAGTTGTACTTGTTTGTTTGTCCATGGATAAGATATCTCAAGAACTGCTTAATGGATTTGGATGAAACTTTCAGGGATGTTTGTCCTTGTGACTGGCACAAACTGATTAGATTTTAGGATTGATCTGGTATCAGACAAGGATTCTGGATTATTTTTCCGTTTTTTTTACTTAATTTTTAAGAGCAGTTGGGTTCATTTTTAGTATTCTCATTTGTGAGAGCAGTCGAGTTTATTTCAGATATTCTCATTTTAAAAATCATCTCTGGCTAATGGTTCAGAGGACGTTGGTGTTGTGTTGGTGGAGGTTTGTGCTCTCTGAGTGCTCTTATTTGTTTTTGTGTCTTTATTTATAACAAAATCAATTTTAACATAATATATATATATATATATGTATGTATGTATGTATGTATGTATGTGCACACCTTTCAATGCCATGTATGCCAGAAAGTTTGCAATTCTAACGGAGGCATCAAAAGACATTTTAAGATCCACAAACCTCAGAACTTATCGGCAGCTCTTGGTGGTCCAAATCAGATGAGCAATGTATGTGGGTGTCTTTCAGAACATTGTCTGGTTTAAAAAGCCACATCAGATGCCATGATGGTTCAAAGGTGTTGGTACAGGAGGTGGTCAGATTCTGCATAAGGAGTAGACAACAATCCAACCATCCCAGTATGGAAAGTGAACGTTAAACAATGATGATAATGATAATGATTTATTAACTACTAACCTAACGATGATATATTAACTACTAACGATTAACCCGAGCAAGCAAATTCATTCTTTAGACTATTACTAGTCAGGAAATCATAAAGTGGCACAAACAGGTGACTTTTGGAATGTTTTAAATGTGTAATTCGTGTATATTCACCTGATAAAAACCGTTTTTTTTTTCCACATGATGTTATATCTCTGTTCATCAATTAAAAAGTTTCTTGGAAACAGCTGTAGTGAATGACTCATTATTAATCTGTTGTTATACACATATGTATTTACATATTTTTCATCGTTATTGTTTTTCTGCTTTTGCAGGTACTTTCTCTTGGAGCTGACGTCATTCCAGAGTACAAACTGCAATCATCTCGCATCCACAGGTGCACAATTCTTCATTATTCTCCGTTCAAAGCTGTTTGGGACTGGATTATTCTTCTCCTTGTGATCTACACAGCAATATTTACTCCCTATGTTGCAGCTTTTCTTTTAAGTGAGGAACGTAAAAAGGAAGCTTATCAGAGCGTGCAAAACTCTTATCAAGATCCTCTCACCATTATAGACCTTATTGTCGATGTGATGTTTATCATCGACATTCTTATCAACTTCCGTACCACGTATGTCAATAAAAACGATGAAGTAGTCAGCCATCCAGGGAAAATTGCTGTTCATTATTTTAAGGGTTGGTTTCTCATTGATGTGGTGGCAGCCATCCCATTTGACTTGTTACTGTTCGGTTCAGAAACTGATGAAGTAAGTACAAGCACATATGCATATGTGCTCATACATGCACATACTTGCACCACACGTATGCACATAGATACATATGTATGTAGATACATACATGCATAGAAATAAAATACATGTGCACACACACACACACATACACACTACACTGATGTACTTACATATATATATATATATATATATATATATATATATATTTATATATATACACACACACACAAATATACTCTTTTACTTGTTTCGGTGATTTGACTGTGGCCATGCTGGAGCACCGCCTTTAGTCAAGCAAATTCTTTGTAAGCCTAGTACTTATTCTATCAGTCTATTTTGCCAAACCGCTAAGTTACAGGGACATAAACACACCAGCATCAGTTGTCAAGCGATGTTGAGGGGACAAACATATACACACACATACATATATATACACACACACACACATACATACGACGGGCTTCTTTCAGTTTCCATCTAATAAATCCACTCACAAGGCTTTGGTTGGCCCGAGGCTATAGTATAAGACACTTGCCCAAGGTGCCACGCAGTGGGACTGGACCTGGAACCATGTGGTTGGTAAGCAAGCTACTTACCACACAGACACTCTTGCGCCTATATATATATATATGAAAATATACACACATATACATGCTGATACATTCCAGCATAGAACAAAATGTGTACACACACACACATATACACACTATACACAGATATGTACTTATATATGTATATGAAAATATACACACATAAACATGCAGACACATACAAGCATACATGCATTGATATGTACAGACAAGCAGAGATTTAAAGTACATGTATACACATAGGCGGTGCTCCAGCATGGCCACAGTCAAATGACTGAAACAAGTAAAAGAGTATATACATTCACATATGCATATACACAATACACACAAGTATGTTCTTACTCATGTATATACACAGATATACATAATGCACATAACTGTGTTGCATGTATACACATAGATATATATGTATATAGATACATAAAAGCATTGAAATATATATACAGGCACAGTCATAAAATATATATATATATATATATATATATATATATATATATATATATTACATACATATATGCATACATGCACACACACACACACACATGAAAGCACATATATACACATATACATACAGACTGACAGATCCACACACCCACATACATATACATACATGCATATATACGAATATGTATATGCACATACACACATGCAAAAATGCATACATATACATTCACACAGACACACACATGTATATCTGTGCATCCATGTCTTTACTTTTGAAATATTTCATTATTATTATTGTTGTTTATGTTATATATATATGATGTTCTGTGTTCAATTCTTGCCAAGGCCAGCTTTGCCTTTCATCATTCCAGGGTTGATTAAATAAATTACCTGTGAAGTATTGATTCACTTTGATCGACTACCCCCCCCCACACACACACACACTGTCCCCCATCCCAGTTTGAGACCTTGTGCCAAAGTATGAAATTATTATTACTACTACTACTACTACTATTATTATTATTATTATTATTATTATTATCATTATTATTATTATTATTATCCTTTTCTTTTGATTTTGTTTCCATTTCTTGCTGAGGGTCTTCTTGACATCTAGGGCAAAGAAACTCACTGGATAGATTTGTAGGCCATTAAAACAAAATACACCCCATTGTTCATTTGCAAAGTCATGTGGTAGAAAAAAAGAGTAAGAAAGAAAGAAAGAATAAAAAATTTTTAAAATCATCATCATCATCGTTTAACGTCTGCTTTCCATGCTAGCATGGGTTGGACGATTTGACTGAGGTCTGGCGAACCAGATGGCTGCACCAGGCTCCAGTCTGATCTGGCAGTGTTTCTACAGCTGGATGCACTTCCTAACGCCAAGCACTCCGAGAGTGTAGTGGGTGCTTTTATGTGCCACCAGCACGAGAGCCAGTCAGGTGGTACTGATGGATAAGAATTTAAAAAAAAAAAAAGAAAACAAAGAGAATATCTGGGTAAAAAAGGAAAGAAAATTCACAGCCACAATGCTATTATCAATATGTGTGATGTACCAGTTAAAACAATCTTTGGAATTTCTTGCATGGTAAACCAGGGATCACCCTCAAATAATTTTCAGTTATCATTGTTATTATTGAGTGAGAGAGTAGTGCATACCACCAAAGTGACTCTGGGTTACAAATATACAGAGCCCAGTGTACCCATTATGCCTAACCGTCTGATAAGGGTATACCAGGCACGTGCATCACAACCAAATGTGCGCGACATGGTGATCTCATATCAAGATAAACGGCGCATGACCTTGCAGGTGGGGCCCAGTTAGAATTTTCTTCAGGTCGAGTATCCCATCTCACTCAAAAGGTCCCTGAATAAGGGTTATTTAAGGATGTTGAACGAGGCACTCATGTTTCCAGAGGTGAACTATTCAAACCCCAAAGAATCCCTCTCAACACATGATCAGAGATGCCTATGTCATCAAGGACTAAGGGACATGCTCAACTGGTTAAAGTCAAGCAACTGATAAGCAAATCTGTGGTATTGAGCAGAATATTTGCTGTTAGCCCATCTTTTTTACCAAGACAAAACAATGTACATGATAACACTTCCAGTCAGTTAAGACCAAAATCCATGAGAGCCACTGCCTGGTACTGCATCAAATTGAGAAGTGGTGATGAGTGACAATTCTGTAAATAGTAATAATAATAATATTTAAGCTTAAAGCTTATAAGCAATCACCATGTATTGACTAACGAAAATAGACTAATATTGAGGCATATAAGCCCTTAACAGAAAAAAAGTGGGTTTTCTGTATGCATGGCATTTGAATCTGCACTCCTTATATTCATGAATATAAGAGGTGTAGATTCAAGTCCTATACAAACAGAAAACCCACTTTTTCCTGTTAAGCCTCCCCTGACACCTGTGCCGGTGGCATGTAAAAAGCACCCACTACACTCACGGAGTGGTTGGCGTTAGGAAAGGCATCCAGCTGTAGAAACACTGCTAGATCAGACTGGAGCCTGGTGCAGCCTCCTGGATTCCCAGACCCCGGTCGAACTGTCCAACCCATGCTAGCATGGAAAATGGACGTTAAACGACAATGATAATGATTCTGGGGGGCTGACGATCATGGTAGGTCTTCCATTTGCTCATCGTCTTCCAGGGATGTTTTTTCCACTTTTTAAGCACCCGTGCCCCTCAGAACATTGCATACAACCCATTGCCTCATGGCTGTAAGCTTGCTGAAGCATGGTTAATGTCTCTGTAGCAGATTTCCCAAGTTTAACACGAAATTCACGGCTCTTTGTTCTTTTCCATGAGAAAATCACAAACTACAACATACATCTGATCACAAAAATACAAATTTCACATCTTGTGAAGTACATACATAGATGTCACTTGGCATACTGCCTCATGAAGGTCACTGCTGGCTCTCACTGTGCTGCCATCTGTTGGTGCATTACAGAACTAGTCCAGGAACTTTTTTATACCACTGCCTATTTGTTACCAGCTTTTCTTGTGTGCTTGTGTGTCTCTGTATCATCATCATCATTTAACATCCGTTTTCCATGCTAGCATAGGTTGGATGGTTCAACTGGGGTCTGGGAAGCCAGGAGGCTGCACCAGGCTCCAGTCTGCTCTGGCAGTGTTTCTACAGCTGGAAGCCTTTCCTAACGCCAACCACTCTGAGACTGTAGTGGGTGCTTTTTATGTGCCACCAGTACAGGGCCCAGAGGAGGCTGGCAAACGGCCACAATCGTTTGGTGCTTTTACGTGTCACCGACATGGATGCCAGTCAGGCGGCACTGGCATCTGTCACGTTTGGACGGTGCTTTTTACGTGTCACCAGCACAGGTATCTTAACTACAATTTCCATTCGATTTTTATTTTGATGTTAATGTACTTGACTCAATAGGTCTCCTCAAGAACAGCGGGTCACTCTACCATCCAAGGTTAGCACAGCAGGCCGTCCTGCAAGCCATGAACTCACTTCATTAGTCAGGTCTTTACAGTCACACCATATCTCAGAGGTCTCGGTTTTTGTCATTTCCTCTGTGAGGCCCAATGTGCCACCAGCACAGGTATCACAACAACAATATCCATATGATTTTTATTTTGATGTTGTTGTACTTGACTCAGTAGGTCTCCTCAAGCAAAGCAGGTTACCCTACAATCAAAGGTAAGCACAGCAGGCCATCCTGCAAACCATGAACTCACTTCATTTGTCGGGTCTTCGAAGTCACAGCATATGTTATTGGAATATTTTATATATGGATTAATACAGTGTTGCTAATGGCTTCTTGACAAAATTAAAACAAAAACAGATAAGCCCAATTAATTATCAGTCAATCAATTAATCAATTTAAAACTTGTGACCTTCAATGATAATCTTCTCTCTTGTGAATTTACAAGATGAGTGGCTGGTTGCCTGTCATGCATGGTGGTTTTGAAGTGTTACAAAAGCCCAAGGACTCTGTGAAAAGCCCCTCTTAATGATGACATTAAGAATCTTAAGAATTTCAGGAAAAAGAAGAGAAAGAAAGAAAAAGAGTTTTGTATTGTCTGGTGAAACGAAGAACTTTTATGTGATAGAAAATTACAGCCACCACCACCACCATCATCATCATCATCAGTGTTAGTATCATCACCACCACCACCGTCATCATCATCATCAATATCACCACCACCACCATCATAATCATCATCACTCTCACCACCACCATCATTATCATCACCACCGTCACCACCACCGTCATCATCACTACCATCATCATCATTATCATCACCACTACCACCATCATCATTATCATTTTAGCATCATCATTTCCAAGCTTCTATGGTCCAGATGGAATTCATTGAGGTAGATTGTCTATAGCTGGATGCCCTTCCTGTCACCAACCTTCATCTTTTTTCCTAGCAAAGAGAATATTTCCCCATGGTTTGACATGGTTTTTTTTTTTTATCACAAAAGATAGGAAGGACACTGCTTACATCATAGTATCGCTCATTTACAACTATCAGAAAATGTTGTGACCGAAAAACATACACACACACACACCATCATCATCATTGGCTGTGTGGTAAGTAGCTTGCTTACCAACCACATGGTTCAGGGTTGAGTCCCACTGCATGGCACCTTGGGCAAGTGTCTTCTACTATAGCCTTGGGCTGACCAAAGCCTTGTGAGTGGATTTGGTAGACGGAAACTGAAAGAAGCCCGTCGTATATATGTATATAAATGTGTGTGTGTGTGTATGTTTGTGTGTCTGTGTTTGTCCCCCCCAGCATCGCTTGACAACCAGTCCCCGTAACTTAGCGGTTCAGCAAAAGAGACTGATAGAACAAGTACTAGGCTTACAAAAAATAAATCATGGGGTCGATAGGCGCAGGAGTGGCTGTGTGGTAAGTAGCTTGCTAACCAACCACATGGTTCTGTGTTCAGTCCCACTGCGTGGCATCTTGGGCAAGTGTCTTCTGCTATGTGAGTGAATTTTGTAGGCGGAAACTGAAAGAAGCCTGTCGTATATATGTATATATATATATGTGTGTTTGTGTATCTGTGTTTGTCCCCCTAGCATTGCTTGACAACCGATGCTGGTGTGTTTACGTCCCCATCACTTAGCGGTTTGGCAAAAGAGACTGATAGAATAAGTACTGGGCTTACAAAGAATAAGTCCCAGGGTCGATTTGCTCAACTAAAGGCGGTGCTCCAGCTTGGCCACAGTCAAATGACTGAAACAAGTAAAAGAGTAAAGAGTATATATATATATATATATATGTGTGTGTGTGTTTGTGTATTTGTGTTTGTCCCCCCAACATCGCTTGACAACCAATGCTGGTGTATTTATGTCCCCGTTACTTAGCGGTTCGGCAAAAGAGACCGGTAGAATAAGTACTAGGCTTACAAAGAATAAGTCCTGGGGTCGATTTGCTCGACTAAAGGCAGTGCTCCAGCTTGGCCACAGTCAAATGACTGAAACAAGTAAAAGAGGAAAGATGTCATGCTAGCAGAATCATTTGCACACTGAGCAAAATAATTAGTGGTATTTTGTCCATCTTTACGTTCTGAGTTCAAGTTCCACCAGGGTTGGCTTTGCCTTTCATATTTTTGGGGGTTGATAAAATAAGTACCAGTTACGCACTGGGGTCGATGTAATCGATTTATCCCCTTCCTCAAAATTTGTGCCTACAATAGAAGGGATTATGATAAAAACAGTTTTACTTTAATCTGAGGGATTACTCTAAACTTATGTAGAGTCCCAAATTAATTATTTGTAAGCAAGAGTATCGTTGGCAGTGACTTCGAAGTTCCAACCAGTTAAACTACTCTCGTAAATATCTTTTACTTTTGACATCTTTCAGTCAGTAGACTGAAGAGATGCCGGAACAGTGCCTCAAAGAATATTTAGTCAAATGGATTGATCCCAGGACTTATTTCTATTTTCTTAAGTCTCGCACTTATTCTCTTGGTCTCTTTTGCCAAACCGCTAAGTTAAAAGGACATAAAAACATCAACACCGGTTGTCAAGTGGTGGTGAACAAATACTGACACACAATCACACACACACACATACACAAATACATATGTGTATGCAGGCATGTTTGTGTGGTAAGAAGCTTGCTTCCCAACCACATGGTTCCAGGTTCAGTCCCACTGCAAGGTACCTTGGACAAGTGTCTTATTCTATAGCCTCAAGTTGACCAAAGCCTTGTGAGTGGATTTAGCAGATAGAAACTGAAAGAAGCCTATCGTATATAAATATATTTATGGGTGTGTGTGTCTGTGTGTCCCCCCTTCCGCCATCACTTGACAACCAATGCTGGGGTGTTTATGTCCCCATGACTTAGTGGTTTGGTAAATGAGACTGATAGAATAAGTACTAGGCTTACAAAGAATAAGTCCTGGGGTTGATTCCTTTGGCTAAAATCCTTTAAGGTAGTGCTCCAGCATGGCAGCAGTTTAATGACTGAAACAAGTAAAAGAATAAAAGAATATATGTATATATATTTATGATGGGCTTCTTTCAGTTTCCATTTACCAATCCACTCCCAAGGCTTTGGTTGACCTGAGGCTATAGTAAAAAACTTGTCCAGTGTGCCACACCATGGGATTGAACTTGGAACCATGTGGTTGGGAAGCAAACATATTGTTATTACTATTTATCTTTAAAGTAATCAAAGGCATTCCATCCATGCCCATCCTGTTTTGATTCAGAAATCTGTTACTAGGACTATATTGATAAATCATTCCTCTGGTCATTTAACCCCAGGTAACCCTTGGTCATGCAGATGCATGATCAAAGGCATTCCTTGGTATGGCCATCCTGTCTTTCAAGAAGTATGAAGGACTACATTATTCAGTGTCCTTCTTTTAAGATTTACAGTCAAAGACGTTCCAGGCGTGACCATCTCACTCATTTATTTTTCTCAGATAGAAAAATATATTTTGAGTATTTTGTCTGTGTATTTATTTTTAAGACAACGGGGTGTGGTTTGAGGGATACTTTATTAGTCTTTCTTAAGTAACAGCTGTTAATGACATATCTGTAATAATCCCAAAGGCTGTGACACATGTACACACACACACACACGCACAAATACTTACACACACACACAAAATGTACACCCACACACTCA
>NC_043024.1:15757887-15767887 GCF_006345805.1 Octopus sinensis
AAATAGAACTTTAGGTCTCACTGAGGAAATGACTAGAGACCGAGACCTCTGGAAGTGTGCTGTGCGCGAGAAGACCCGGCAGGACAAGTGAGTCCATAACCCGTGTCTTCTACTATTATGGCCGCAGTCAAATGACTGAAACAAGTAAAAGAATAGTATATACATAGGCTTTCTACATGGGATGGAGCCAGCCTACGTATGCATACCTTCCCTTCTTGGGACACAAAACTCTACTTGTGAAGACGTGTTGAGGCAAGTGAGGATCAGAATCAAAATCGATCAATGGAAATTGCGGATGTGCTACCAGTGCCGGTGGCATGTCGAAACTCTGCTTGTGAAGACCCGTTGAGGCAAGTGAGGATCAGAATCGAAATCGATCAATGGAAATTGCAGATGTGTTACCAGTGCCGGTGGCATGTAAGAGAACTTTCCGTTTCGCGACAGTTGCCAGCACCGCCCCATTTCGTCCGTTTCGCGACCGTTGCCAGCACCGCCCCGTTTCGTGTCTGTTGCCAGCCTCGCCTGGCCCTCGTGCCGGTGGCACATAAAAAGCACCATCCGTTCGTGGCCGTTTGCCAGCTCTGTCTGGCACCAGTGCGGGTGGCACGTAAAAAGCACCCACTACACTCACGGAGTGGTTGGCGTTAGGAAGGGCATCCAGCCGTAGAAACACTGCCAGATTTGACTGGGCTTGATGAAGCCTTCTGGCTTCACAGACCCCAGTAGAACCGTCCAACCCATGCTAGCATGGAAAACGGACGCTAAACGATGATGATGATGATGATGATGATGAATGCACCAATAATGCATATCAGAAGCAGCTGTAAGAAACATGTAAAACCCATTATATATACCTTTTCTTGTATATCACTCTGTGAAAAGATCAGATTAACTGGGGGATGCAGTCCTGAATTCACAAAATTGACCAGTGATGGACTTCAACCTCAGACCTTACTTTAGGATTACCTGTACTTTTTTAACTGATCTGAAACCATTTTGTTAGCCTGTTGTATTTGTATTAACAGTGAGCTTTTGAAGTATTGGGTTGTCCGGAAAGTTCATGCCGATTTATAGTGGCTTACCTTTCGACTTATTTTAGAACATGGTTGAGTCCATAAAATAGGATTTGACTACACCTCCATTTAGAGCACAGTTTAAGCTATCTTTTCAAGGAAGAAGGTTTATGTTCTTATAACCTGTGTTAATTCTGTAACCCTTTAAAATGGAAGATAAGAAAGTTCATTTTCGGCACTTGATGCTTTGGGAACCAGACAAAAATTGCTGCAGCTCAGCTGGAATGTGTTACCCTACCCTCCATATTCACCAGATATTGCTCCTTCGGATTTCCACTTATTCAGGTCTCTGTAGAATAGTCTTAATGGTAAAAATTTCAATTCCTTGAATGATGTAAAAAATTTACCTTGATGAATTCTTTGCCATGAAACCACCTGAATTCTGGAAAGAGGGTATTTTCAAGTTAAAGGAAAGATGGAGACGCATTGTGCAACAAAATGGTTCATATTTGGTTGATTAAAATTGTAATGGCGAGTATTTATTGACCTTTTTCTTTCCTTTAAAAATCAGCACAAACTTTCCGGACAACCCAATATTTCTCCCAGATTGACAATCCCTTACTGATAACTCCTTATAAATTCATATGTATAAATGTACCTGTCTTTGTCTATTTTACAGACTGCCACGTTAATCGGTTTGCTGAAAACTGCTCGTCTGCTTCGGCTGGTGCGGGTTGCACGGAAACTGGACCGGTATTCCGAATATGGCGCTGCAGTATTAATGTTATTGATGGCAACTTTTGCTCTTATTGCTCATTGGTTGGCCTGCATATGGTATGCCATTGGCAATGTTGAACGTCCCCTTTTACGACATCCGGTAGGCTGGTTGGATGAACTGGCCAAACAAACACAACAGTACTATTCACCGAATGAAACTCACAGTGGCCCAACTATCAAGTCTAAATATGTCACAGCTCTATATTTCACATTTAGTAGCCTTACCAGTGTAGGGTTTGGCAATGTTTCCCCTAATACGAATTCAGAAAAAATTTTTTCGATTTTGATAATGTTGATTGGGTGTAAGTAAACAAATTATTATTATTATCATCAATATTATTATTATTATTATTATTTCTTTTTTTTATGGCGGTAAGCAGACAGAACTGTTAGCACACTGGACGAAATGCTTAGCGGTATTTCACCCGTCACTATGTTCTGAGTTCAAATTCCGCCGAGATCGACTTTGCTTTTCATCCTTTCGGGGTTGATAAATTAAGTACCAATGAAACACTAGGGTTGATATAATCAACTAGTCCACTCACCACAAATTTCAGGCCCTGTGCCTATAGAAAGGATTATTATTATTATTATTGTTGTTATTATTATTATTATTAAGTCAGCATATTAGCTGAGCCATAATGAATTGGATTCAACATTTAGCAGCATTTCTTCCGGTTCTTTACGTTCTGGGTTCAAACTCCACTGAGGTCGACTTTGCCTTTCATCCTTTTGGGGTTAGTAACATAAATTACAAGTCAAGTACTGGGGATGACGGTATCAGTCACTTACCACTAACCCTCAGAATTGCTGGCCTTGCTCCTAAATCAGAAGCCATTATTATTATTATTATTGTTAAATCTGTTACATGCTATATTAGCAAGGATGTTATTCTCAAGATTCTTTCTCAGGATTCTTACAGAATACAGGATGGTACTTTTCTGCAGGGCAGCAACACGTGTGTTAGATCTAATATCCTTCAGCCTCCTAGGTATCAGTTTAGGTGCTGAACCAAATGCACTGACCATGCTGTACCAAAATTGCCTTTGGGTACAAGATGCAGCAACAACAAAAAAAAACCTCAGATTTACCATTCTTGATAAAACATATCAAGAACAAATACAGTGTGCACTTTTGTCAATAATGATCATAAATGAAAAAAATGGTCAAACATTAGCTACATGCAGATACTATTGCCATGTGGCTATCGTTATTAGTGCCATATTAATGCCCAGGTAAAATATGGTGGGTTTTTCTGCCACACCCATTTGTATCCTTTTTTTCATGTTCTGAGTTTTTGTATAGTAGGGTCCGTCCATTGCCCTGTTTGAAACCTCTGCTGAGTTCTGGAGTGCCTTTAGAGGAATTCATCATTATCTTTATCAGTTAACATCTGTTTTCCATGCTGGTATGGGTTGGATGGTTTGACAGGAGCTGGCAAGCTGGAGGGCTGCACCAGGCCCCAGTCGTCTATTTTGGCATGGTTTCTACAGATGGATGCCCTTCCTAATGCCAACCACATCATGGAGTATACTGGGTTATTTTCATGTGGCACTAGCATTGGTGCTTTTTACATGGCACCAGCACCTATGGGAGTTGCCAAGTAGTTTGCAAGACAAGAATGTCTCAACTAAGAGAAGGGAATTCGTTGTTTTAAAAAGCACTTGAACCATATTCCTAGATTGCGGACATCATCTTACTTGATATTTTGCTTATCATTTTCGATGTCCATAAGGGCAGTGAGCTGGCAGAATCATTAACATACCAGACAAAATGCTTAGCATTATTGCATTTGTCTCTACATTCTCAGTTCAAATTCTGCCAAGGTCAACTTTGCATTTCATCCTTTCTACATCCATAAAATAAATACCAGTTGAACCCTAGGGTCTTTTAATCAATTAGCCCCTTCCTCAAAACGTCTTGCCTTGTGCAAATTGCAGAAAGTTATTATTTTTTTTTTTGAGATGGCCATCTGGTAAGATAAGGACACCATCCTGGTTCTTCTGTCCTTGATCTTGAAAAACATAGAGAATGTAATTGCTGGACAGAGACAGGACTCTGTTAATACTAGGATGGTTTTACAGTTATGGCCAAAATTTGGAGCTTAAGTTTGAAAATTAGAATTTTATATTAAATACCCAAAGTTGTATTTAATTTGCAATTATATTATTATTACATGCTGTTTGCCAGCCTCCTCTGGCCCCTGTGCTGGCCATTTGCCAGCCTCCTCTGGCCCCTGTGCTGGCCATTTGCCAGCCTCCTCTGGCCCCTGTGTTAGCCGTTTGCCAGCCTCCTCTGCCCCCTGTGCCGGTGGCATGTAAAAAGCTCCCACTACACTCACGGATTGGTTGGCGTTAGGAAGGGCATCCAGCTGTAGAAACACTGCCATATCAGACTGGATCCTGGTGCAGCCTCCTGGCTTCCAAGACCTTGGTCGAACCGTCCAACCCATGCTAGCATGGAAAACGGACGTTAAACGATGATGATGAGGAGGAGGATGAGTGGGTCTCTATTAAAAGAATGTTCCAAACGTTTTGCTACGACTATACTTATCGACCCCCAAAAGGCATTGAGATTGAACCCAGAGTCATTTGGTTGTGAAGTGAATTTCTTATCCACATAACCACACAGTTAAGAAAAACAATGTTAACATCCCCATTACAACAGTTCCCATCGATAATATAGGGGGATATTGATTAAATATATCCCAGTATATCACTGGTATTTATATTAAAGACACTGGGAATGTGGGGCAGGGTGGTTGACTGACCAGTTTGACTGATAGAGATGGTAGTTGTGGTGATGGTTGTTTTAACCCTGAGCCAGTAATTATCAAGGAGACCTGAAATAACAAAAGACATTCCAGACATGGCCTTCTCGCCTTACAATTTCCTATCAAAGTGTATCTGGGATTACATAATCTAATGTGTCTGTTTTATTTTTTAAAATGGTAGGTTGTGATTTGAGGGAATATATATGTGCTATTTCCAGCAGGTTTCAATTCCCTTGTTAACTCGTAGGGGTGGGGATAGGATCAGTGAGTAACATTTCCGTTACCATTACTTTTTAGTGGTAACAGGAATTTTTTAAACGTGATTTCCTCACAAGTCTAACCTTTTTGTAATTCCAGCTCTTATGTATGCAAGTATCTTTGGCAACGTTTCTGCGATCATCCAGCGTTTGTATTCAGGTACAGCTCGCTACCACACGCAAATGCTTCGAATTAAAGAATTCATTCGTTTTCACCAAATTCCAAACCCATTACGACAGAGACTTGAGGAATACTTCCAACATGCCTGGTCTTATACCAATGGTATAGACATGAACATGGTGAGTGAATTCTTGCTTTTTTTATGTCAGGTCTTATCTCAATATGATATAGACTGGTCTTATACCAGTCTGAGGTCGATCCATTTGACTACAAATTCCTTGAGGCAGTGCCCCACCATGGCCATAGTCTAATGATTAAAACAAGTAGTATATATATCATGATCATCATCATAGGCGTAGGAGTGGCTGTGTGGTAAGTAGCATGCTTAAGAACCTCATGGTTCTGGGTTCAGTCCCACTGCATGACACCTTGGGCAAGTGTCTTCTATTATAGCCTCGGGCCGACCAAAGCCTTCTGAGTGGATTTGGTAGGCGGAAACTGAAAGAAGCCCGTCGTATATATGTGTATATGTTTGTGTGTCTGTATTTGTCCCCCCAACATCGCTTGACAACCGATGCTGGTGTGTTTATGTCCCTGTAACTTAGCGGTTCGGCAAAAGAAACCAATAGAATAAGTACTATGCTTACAAAGAATAAGTCCTGGGGTCGATTTGCTCGACTAAAGGCAGTGCTCCAGTATGGCCACAGTCAAATGACTGAATCAAAGGAGTAAAAAGAGAGTATCATTTAACGTCCATTGTCCATGCTGGCATGGGTTGGACGGTTTGACTGGGCTGGCATGCTGGAAGGCTGCACCAAACTCCAGTCTGATTTGTCATGGTTTCTATGGTTGGATGCCCTTCCTAACACCAACCATTCTGAGAGTGTCATGTGTGCTTTTACGTGCAACTGGCATGGGTGCCAATTTGCCTGACACTGGTGTCTGCCATGACTGCGATTTTGTATATATTACACCCATACATATTCATTCCTCCTCGAGCCATGCCTGGCTTATAAGGGCCGGTTTCCTTGGCATATAGGTTCTCCACCTTGACGGGATGCCAGTCCATCGCAGGTGAGATGCAAGATGCAGGAGGAAAGAGTGAGAGAAAGTTGTGGCGAAAGAGTCAGTAGAATTTCGCCATTACCTTCTGCTGGAGCCGCGTGGAGCTTAGGTGTTTCACACATAAACACACTCATCGCCCGGTCTGAGATTCGAATCTGTGATCCCTCAACCTTGAGTCCACTGCTCTAACCACTAGGCCATGTGCCTGCACACTCCCACCCATGCCAGCATGGAAGGCAGACGTTAAATGATGATGATGATTACAAATGACGGAAACAGAAAATGGTATTCTTGTGAATTCCATTTCTTGTTTCTTTCTTTTGTTATATACTCGATGAACACTGAGGCATCCTGAGGTAGATCCAGTGGTATTTATATCAATACTATGGATAACCTCAGGTAGCCATAAACAGGGGAAGTGCTTTAACTGGAATACACATACTCTATATAGCTATACACATGTTTGGATATGCCTTGATGTGGAATTCTAAATAGTCTTCATTCTTCATTGCAGGTATTAAAGAGTTTTCCAGAATGCCTTCAAGCTGATATTTGTCTACATTTAAACAGAAACCTTCTTAGTAATTGCCCAGCCTTTCAAGGTATCGTCATATTGAATTTGTTGTTATTATTTTTATTATTATTATTATTAATGTATATTATGCTGTGTAACAAAATATGAATTTTTTCTTTGTCTTTGGTCAGTAAGTGTTATTTCTTATTTGCTTCTGTTTAGAAATCAAAGGAAATGACTACTATTCCCTTCAAACTTTGCTTCTGTTATCTGGACATCAATATTTTGAAACTGACCTATTTTTCATTACATTTCACACAGATTCAATACTGAGTTGCTGAAGCAGAAATATCGTTATCACAAATATTCTGTTCAATAGCACAGATTTGCTTGTCAGTTGCTTGACCTTAACCACTTGAGCATGTCCCTTAGTGACTGACAATACGTGCTTCTCTGACGATGAGCAGGAGTAGTGGGGGAGCATCATAGCCATGTATTGAGAGGAATTCTTTAGGGTTTGAATAAATGTAAGAAAAGCAAAGTTTGAAGGAAATAACCATTTTTCATATTTTCTAAGGGTAAGCAAATAGGAAATAACAGTTGCTACCCAAGGACAAAAATCGTGTTACACAGTATATTAATTCTTTCTGGTTTAGGCACAAGACCAGTAATTTTAGGGAAGTGGGTAAGTTGATTACGTTGACCCCAATGCTCAATACTTATCGACCCCGAAAGGTGGAATTTGAACTCAGAATGTAAAGCTTCAGAATGAATGTCACAAAAATTTCTGGGCTCAAATCTCACCAAGGCCAATTTAGTCTTTCATTCCTCCAGGGTCGGTAAAAGAAATTGGTATCAACTTCCTTTCAAAAATTCTGTCCTTGAGCTTAAAGTAGAAACTATTATTATTATTAAAATTTCTAGCATGTTACAGTCATGATTGAGGGATCAGGGTTTCAATTCCATCCTCCCCAACATTGCTGGCATTGTGCCAAACTTTGAATTTTTATTATTATCGACCCTTTCAGAGGCCAATAAAATAAAGTGCCAGTCAAGCATTGAGGTTGATATAACCACCACCAAATTTGTTGGCTGTGTACCTTATAGAAGAAAGGATTATTATCATTATAATTAATATTATTGGGTCAACGTAATCAACTACCCTGGCTCCCCCAAAATTTGCTGGCCATGTGCCTTTACAAGAAAGGAATTTCTTAAAACCTTTGTACGCTATCTGTTCCTTGCTTTTCATTGTATACCTTGTGTACTTTTTTGTTTCTTTATCATTTCATTATTATATGTAAACCCTCACGCTTTATGTCTGTCTTTGTATTGTCCCCCTCATCCTTCACCCTGGTGGCAAATAAATGAAATCATTATTAATATTATTATTGTATTGTATTGGCATCCTTTCTGTCTCGGGAGACAATGGAGTTGCGCATGAAGTAGTCTAGTCCGGCTTTTATATTTCATGTCCTGATACATTTCTTGCTGTGGCTGTGTAGTCCTATCCTGGACAAACACTCCCTCTGGCAGGTACCGCAAATGTAGTGAAGACTGTTCCTGGCTGGTTGTAATGCCATAGTCTCTTGTTTACGTCTCTTCCTTTCTTTCCATTTCTCCTCTCTCTCTCTGTCACTCCTTTGTATTCCCTCTTTTACGGTACGTCGCCATTCTCCACGGTTGCCAGCAACTGCCTCCCAACCACTAATATTGATGTTGCAGGCCTTCATGTCCCTTTTGCAAACATCCTTGTAACGTAAGATCGGTCTACCCACAGACCTAGTACCCCTAGCAAGCTCTCCATAGAGTATGTCCTTGGGGATTCTGCCATCTTTCATACGGCTAAAATGCCCCCCCCCCAAAAAAAAATCTAATAATAATATTATTATTATTATTATTATTATTATAATTGTGTGAATATAATTGACTAACCACTTCCTCCAAAATTTACTGGTCTTGTGCCAAAATTTGAAGCCATCATCATTATCATCATCATTATCATGAACTATTACATTCAGGTGAATGTCCTGATCATGTTTGTTACAGTCACAACATTCCAATGTTGAATACATGTGAATACCATACGGATGCTTTTAGTTAAGAAACGAAGAATGTTTAAATTTTCTAAAAATAAAAAAAAAGGAATTGAATAATTTTGTTTAAAGTTTCTAATTCATTGCCTACATGATGTTTCAGTCATTTCTTCGTGTCCAGACTTACACCTTAAAGTGCATTATGATATAATAAATTCCAAAGGCTATTCTTTGTTCCTCTCAAATGGAGAATTTTTACCAACTGAATGGTAAACCCTTTGTTCCTTTATTTAACTGCCTATATATATATATATATATATATATATATATATATATATATATATAGGCACAGGAGTGGCTGTGTGGTAAGTGCTTGCTCACCAACTACATGGTTCCGGGTTCAGTCCCACTGCTTAGCACCATGGGCAAGTGTCTTCTACTATAGCCTTGGGCCGACCAAAGCCTTCTGAGTGGATTTGGCAGACGGAAACTGAAAGAAGCCCGTCGTATATATACATATATATATATGTGTATGTGTGTGTCTGTGTTTGTTCCTCTAGCATCGCTTGACAACTGATGCTGGTGTGTTTACGTTCCCGTAACTTAACAGTTCAGCAAAAGAGACCGATAGAATAAGTACTAGGCTTACAAAGAATAAGTCCTGGGGTCGATTTGCTCGACTAAAGGCAGTGCTCCAGCATGGCCGCAGTCAAATGACTGAAACAAGTAAAAGAGTAAAGAGTATACACACACATGTGCATGCTCTGCTAACTTCATTTCTTAGTCCTCTCTGCAGGGTGGTTGGTGTTAGGAAAGGCATCCATAAAAACCATACCAAAACAGACACAGTATCCTGGTGTAGTCTTCTGCCTGCCGGCTCCTGTCAAATTGTTCAACACATTCCAACATCAAAGGCAGACATTAAATGATGATGATGATATACATACAAGCAGGTGCTAAAAAGTTCCTAGCTTTGGGGAAAAGAAAACACAGGAGGAATCAGTTAATTATGATTTTATACAACATATTCTCCTCTCAGATTCACACACTTATTGCAGTGGTCCTTCAGTTTTTTCTAAGCCCTGTATTATATATATATATATATATATATATATATATATATATGAGAAGATACTGAAAAGCTCTTGGCTTTGGTTAAAAGAAAATACAGGAGAATCAGTTAATTATGATTTTATCCAACATATTCCCCTCTCAGATTCACACACTTATTGCAGAAGACCTTCAGTGTTTTGAAGTCCTGTATGAGAACTTGGACCTCCAACCACACCTTTTGTGATACCCTTAATTCCAGGAACTTTTTGGCACCACACCCCCACTGTATATATGTATGTGCATTTGTGTCTTGGCATTTTCCCCCCGTCACTGCGTAATAACCAGTGCTGGTTTGTTTATGTCCTTGTGACTTAGCAGTTCACCATAGGAT
>NC_043024.1:15772887-15842887 GCF_006345805.1 Octopus sinensis
TAGATGGAAAGTGAAAGAAGCCTGCCGGATATCTTTATATATAAAAGTGAAGTTGTGTGTCTGTCTCCTACGATTTAGATTCCTAACTACTCCCACATTTTGTGGTGCAGTTTAACCAAAACCGGGTATCTTATAGTCGTGATTCATATCGAGCCCTTCTGGGTATTAGCATGAGTCTACGATTTTAAAAAAATTTACCATCATTTTTTTCCATTTTAATGCACTTTTTCGCTATTATATAAGGGAAGTAACTCTCTAAAAATGTCTCCGATGAGTCAACGATTTAAAAAAAAATTTACCATAATTTTTTTTCCATTCTTAATGCATTTTTTTGCTATTTTTTGGCTATAACTCTCTAAAAATGCTTATATAGTTATTTCCCTTACAAACCCAAGCAACACCAGGCGATACTGCTAGTATATATATATATATGTGTGTGTGTGTGTTGGTCCCCCCCACTATCACTTGACAACCGATGCTGGTGCGTTTATGTCCCCCTGTATCTTAGGGATTCGGCGTAAGAGACTGATAGAATAAGTACGAGGCTTACAAAGAGTAAGTCCTGGGGTCGATTTCTTTGAGTAAAAACCCTTTAAGGCGGTGCTCCAGCATGGCAGGTGTCAAATGATTGAAACAAGTAAAAAAAAAATGAAAAGGGGTCTTTACCCTATCTTCTTTAATGCAACATATTAACCAACATTTCTCCTTCTTTTCTTTCTTTCAGCATGAATTGGTTGTGAAAATGCCTCAAGAAGAAATGGAATCAGAATTTGCTAAAAGACCTTATTATCGAAGTAAATATCTTCTATCTGTCCATTTACCATTAATCTTTAAATCTTTTATTACTGTTATTGTTTCTCTTGTATCTAAATTCTTCTTCATCCATAGTTCTGCTTTTGCACAAACCCCTATTACCTATTCTTGCATCTTTCGCTTGAGGCCAAAAGTTCCCTTGGGTCACTGAATCTTGCATTATTGAGTGAACAGACTTTCGAATGCTTGCATCATGCCCAATTATTAACAAGATCCCCTCAGTAATTTCCTATTACTGACAGCCTATATTTTCTTTACTAAACAAGGCAGCGAGCTGGCAGAACCATTAGCACACCAGACAAAATGCCTATTATCATTTCGTTTCTCTTTACATTGTGAGTTCAAATCCTGCTTTTCATCCTTTGCTTTTCATCCTTTTAGGCTCAGTAAAACAAGTACCTGTTGAGCAGTGGGGTCAACGTAATCGACTTACCCCTTCCCTCAAATTTGCTGGACTTGTACCAACATTTTCAGTAAACATTTTCTTTACTAAACAAACTATTTATCTTTGGTTCAATTCCATGCTCTTTCCCTTCTTCATGGGATGGGTTAGTTCCACATTACTTCCTAAGGAGCAAAGGGCCATTTTCTTGGTTTCTCTGGCATAAACATATTCCTCCCTGGATCGCACACCTGTCCATTGCAGGATTACTCATTTTTAGCTGGACTGGAGCAACATGAAATGAAGTGTTTTGCTCAAGAATACACTACATCAACCGGTCCAGGAATCGAAACCACAATCTTACAATCAGGAGTCCAACACCCCTGACCACTGAGCCATGTACGTCCACTTCTCCATGAGACAAAGATTGCTGTTTCGAAAATTCACTGATTAACTATAATATTCACCTCTTGAGTGTAATAATTTATTTACTAATCCTTTAAGAAATAAAGAAAATTGGCTGTTGGTAATAAGAAAATCCCTTCACCTCAAATCCATTATTCTCTAAACATCATTCTTCTGGCATTCTGCTTCACTTGTATTCTCCCTTCAACACAGGTTGGACCCAGTTTTAACTTCTAAGCCCTTAATATGCTTGGTGGTGTATTATGGTTGTAAAATGAAATTCTGTCTCCCTACCAGCAGTTAATCTCTCTTCAATAGTGTCTCTTCTACAGCATCATATCATCACCTCAGACCTTAACCGATATCTTCTCTTCATCTCTGCAGCATTCTTCCAAGACTGATGTCTGCCATCACGTTAGATTCCTGCTCCTCGACTTCATTTTCCTCATCATCATCATTTAATGTCCATCTTCCATGCTGGCATTGGTTAAATGGCCTGAGAGGATCCGGCAAACCACTTGTTTGCATTTTGTAACTTGGTCAGTTCACATAACTCCATAAGGAGCATAGAGTCAGTTTCCTGGTTTCTCTGGCATATCTCTTCCTCTGTGGATGCGACGCCAGTCTGATTCAGGATAACTCATATTTGCCAGCTGAGCAGACTGGAGAATTGTGAAATGAAGTCTTTGGATCTTTACCTTTTGACCGACAGATTTTTTAAATAATTTTTTGTAACTAAACACTTTCAAACTTTGGACACTGGTAGAATGTGACATATAAAACATGTTTTACTCTTAGCATTTTTGAGAAAAACTTATATTTACAAAGTTATTTCCCGTTAAAGTTGTCCTATTTCAGTAATTTCAACCAATCAATGACGTGTATTCAGCTGAATAAAATTACTGCCATTGTTTGTCAACAACATCCAGCAGTATATATTTCGTTTGTCACTGTTATTTATGACAACCCTAACCCTAAAATCCTAACCTTAACACCTTAACCCTAACCCTAACCATAACCCCCTAACCCTAAAACCAGTACAACTGCACGAACGATGTCATAAATAACAGTGACAAATGAAATATACACCGCTGATAGTTCTTGTTGACAAACAACGGCAGTAATTTTATTCAACTGTATACACGTCATTGATTGGTTGAAATTACCAAAATAGGACAACTTTAACGTGAAATAACTTCGTAAATATAAGTTTTTCTCAACAACACTAAGAGTAAAAGATGTTTTATATGACACATTCTACCAGTGTCTGAAGTTTGAAAGTGTTTAGTTACAAAAAATTAATTTTTAAATCTGTCGGTCAAAAGGAAAAGATCCAAGTCCTTTGCTCAAGAACATAATGCATTGCCTGCTCTAGGAATTGAAACTACAATCTTACAATCATGAATCCAACACCCTAACCACTAAGCCATGCACCTCCACATTGTGTAACTTACAGGGTAGAAAAAGAACAAGGAAAGGCAAAAAAAAGGGGGAAAAAACCCCTTGAGGGAGTATTTGATAGGGAGAGAGCTGGCTTTGTGTCTAGTGGATGTATGGCTATCCCATATTATATAAGGGTGGGAGTAGCTGGGAAGAGGATAAGATGGCTGTTATCAGATAGGGTATCAGAGTAAACCGTCAAAGAGCAAGAGGGGATACGGATAGGGGCCAGAGCAAACCCTCAAGGACCTAGACAGGACAAGGGCAACAGAGCAGGAGAAAAAAGTGGGCTTTTAGAGTGTGAGGTGATAGTAACAAATGGTTTCAACTAATTTTTTTTATTATTGTTGTCATTCATCCTTTCACACATTGCAGTCAGTAGACTGTGGCCATGCTGGAGCACCTCCTTCAAAGGATGTTAATTATACTACCATCATCCTACTATTTCATAGTTTAGTTTAGTACCCATAATTAAAAATCTCAGGTCCTCTACTTCATCTTCAAGTCAACATCCTTACCTCAAAGCTTGTTTATTTCCTTACACATTGTCTCAAGTACAACGTCAAAAGGGCAGGGGTGTATCCATGTCCTGTCTCTTTACGGTTCTTCTTTCCATTTCATGTTTGTTTGGTCTCCGATGTTTTCTATAAACTACAGAGTATTTTAAATTTTGTTATTGATTGAGTATTTATTGATCATTTTGTTCTGGAATTAAAACGAAGTATTGTGGCATCGTTTTCAGTCTCTAATTGTCTAGGTTTAGTTAATCTTCTGATAAACAATTAGCGAAAGCTTTCATTTGGAAATATTTTTCTTTCCACCATATTATTATTATTTGCTTTGTTTATTCATTTATTGATTTTTTTATTTAATATATAAAGGAAATCAATTTTCTGGTATTTAAATTAATAGTTATCATTTTTATTTAGTTTTGTTTTTATTTACCTTTACATTAATTCATTAATTATGTCATTGATTTGGTCATTTAATTATACATTTTAATCATGTATTTATTTATTGTGGTCATCAGGCCTGGCTGGGTGGTTAAGAAACTTGCTTTGTAAATGTGTGATTTTAGGTTCTATCTCACTGCTCAGCAGCTTGAGCAAGTGTCTTCTATTAAAGCAAGTGTCTTCTATTAAAGGCTGTTCCATTGATCAAATCAACTCAAACCTTCGTTGTTGTAACCAATGGAGTGCTAGTTTTTTTTCTTTTTTGTCTTTTGAGTCAGGTTCTGAAGGTTCATAAATTCTCCTTTCATAAGTTAGTAAGTAGAACATGTTTGACAGTGGGGTCCTGTTGTAGCAGCTGCTGTGTCCCTCTCTCTTTGTATATTTGTGCTTCTGCACAAAATGTGTGTGTGATAATGATGATGATCATCATCATTTAGCATTCATTTTCCATGCTGGTATGGGTCAGATGGTTTGACTGGAAGCTGGCAAGCCAGAGAGTTGTACCAAGCTCCAGTCTGATTTAGTTTGGCACTAATATACCTAATATCCATACATACATATATACATATACACCCACACACACACTCATAGGTGTAGGAGTGGCTGTGTGGTAAGTAGCTTGCTTACCAACCACATGGTTCCAGGTTCAATCCAACTGCGTGGCACCTTGGGCAAGTGTCTTCTACTATAGCCTTGTGAGTGGATTTGGTAGACAGAAACTGAAAGAAGCCCGTCGTATGTGTGTATATATGTGTTTGTGTGTCTGTGTTTGTCCCCCCCCCCCCACCACCACCACCAGCACCACTTAACAACTGATATTGGTGTGTTTACGTCCCCGTAACTTATCGGTGGCAAAAAGAGAACAAAAAAATAAGTACTAGGCTTACAAAGAATAAGTCGTGGGGTCGATTTGCTCGACTAACGGCAGTGCTCTAGCATGGCAGCAGTCAAATGACTGAAACAAGTAAAAGAGTAACTAATATCAGTTTAAAGTCTCTTAAATATGGGAGATAACTCCTGTAACCATCCCATTGGGTTTGCTAACCTCACCCACAACCTGCATCTTTGAGGGTTTCATATATATATATAAGCAATAATAAATCTCTGAACGAGGTATAGACAGTAACTGCATGACAATGTGAGGTATATTTGCCATCTCAATATGGCTAACCACTAAGTGTGGATGTTACTGTAGCTTGTGGCCCCAGGAGAACATCTCCTCCAGCTGGCTATAGGCACACTTTCTGTGCCCTTATAGATATACACACGTACGTACAAATATATATGTAAAATATAAGGATAAAACCTATATAAGAATTTATCATGTAGCCAACATGAAAAACCAGTTCAGGAAAAACTAAATACAAAATATATAAATTTTTCCTTTTAACTATAAATACATTTATTATATTAAGGTCTATTACTACACGTAAATGCTTCACGCTGTTATGGGACTCTGAAGTGAAACTGCTTTAATGAATACACACAGCACTGAAAGCAAGAGAATGCAACTTGAAAGCTACCTTATAAAACCAGATTTAGTCACAAATCATGATTTCATGCTTAGCATACATTATACACTTCCCTATTGTCAGTGCAAACATATATAGGCGCAGGAGTGGCTGTGTGGTAAGTAGCTTGCTAACCAACCACATAGTTCCGAGTTCAGTCCCACTGCGTGGCACCTTGGGCAAGTGTCTTCTTCTATAGCCCCGAGCCGACCAATGCCTTGTGAGTGGATTTAGTAGACGGAAACTGAAAGAAGCCCGTCGTATATATGTATATATATATATATATATATATATATATGTATATATATATATGTATGTGTGTGTATATGTTTGTGTGTCTGTGTTTGTCCCCCTAGCATTGCTTGACAACCGATGCTGGTGTGTTTATGTCCCCGTCACTTAGCGGTTCAGCAAAAAGAGACCGATAGAATAAGTACTGGGTTTACAAAGAATAAGTTCCGGGGTCGAGTTGCTTGACTAAAGGTGGTGCTCCAGCATGGCCGCAGTCAAATGACTGAAACAAGTAAAAAAAAAAAAAAAAACATGTATATGCGGTGTTTTCTGTTGCTTTGACTTAATGCTGTCATCATTGTTGTTGCTGGTGTCGTCATTGTCATCACTACAAGCAAATGGTTGTCAGCAGTTATGCAATTATTGTGATTCAAACAGACTTATTATGACCTGCTTTCCTTTCCATTGTTTCACTCACGTCTCACTAACCCCTTAAGAAAAGCAATAACATCTTCTATTCCCTCATTTCTTCTCATCTAAAATTTAACCCTCGGATGTCATTCTGTCATTTCGTAATTTCTGATAAAACTAATCTGTTTTGTTTTGCCTTTTTCTTTTTTTGCTTCTTAAATTAACCCTTTGGCATTTAATCCATATCAGACCCAAATATTCTACGTTTTATGTTTAAGCTGGTCAGATCCAGCCTCTCACACCTACTCTACAATGTCATTCTTAAAGAAAAACAATCACACCTTTAACATAAATCTTTAAGCCACAAGATATTGTATGATTAATTCAAAACGTAAATGAATATTTCATATGACAGTAAACTGAATGCTAAAGGGTGAAACTAATCAATATTTTACTGCTTAATATTACATAGACTTTATTTAAAATAACTAATTGATTATCTAACTTATTAATTCATTCTAACAGTACCCTAAAGCATGTCTAGCTGCACACTGCACTGTTTTTGGAACCCAACCCCTATCCCTTTTCCAACATATTTTCACAATGCTTCTTATTAGAAACTTTAAAACTTGTTTTTTGTTTCATGTTTGTCTAACCCAACTAATGGATATTAATTTTGGGCAAAAAAAAAAGTCTTTTCTTGCTTCCCAGAGATTTTACGAAATGAAAAAGCTTGTCGACGAGATAGACGATTACGGCATCGGTCGAGTCAGGAGACGGAACCGGGCCTCTCTTATGAGTCCAGTGATGAAGAGATTAGAGAGAGTGGTGCTGGAATTCTAGAGTTTTCACCAGCAAAAGCGGGCCAAGATGTAACGCCCGCCAACTTTGATTTCCAGCCAAGGGACAAAGAGAAGAAGCTGAGTTCAGGGTTTCCTTACATTGCAGGTATATAGTATTCTGTGAAATAATGGATAAAAATATGTCAAATCTTGATCATGAACTTTTTTTTCTTTTTTTTCAGCTATTGATTGATCTGTTGATTGATTGGTTTATAATTAGGGTCTGTTAGAAAACAAAGGTTTAGTTATGGTTGTGTGGCCCAGAAATTTCATTTCAATTCATGCAACCTTGTAGTTCCTAGTTCAAATACCTATGATATGATAAGTTTTTGATCAGGTATTACTCGTATAGTCGTACAGTGTCAGCTTCATCAAGTAAGATATATATATGTATATATATAAGAATTTTTTGCGTAATGAGATAAAAAAAAAACCAAGGCTGTGTAGATATCAGAACATTTATAGATAGAAGGTCGCAATGACACCATTACCTCTTATAACTTCAATATATATATACATTTATATATAGAAGCAAAACACTTCCCTGTCCAATGGACAGTGCTGAGTTGTCAAACATTTAAAACAAATTTTCTCAAAACAACTTGTCCGACCATCCCACTTTGTGGCATTATTTCAAGCCAGCCAGCTTTTTTGTGTAAACTGCACGTGCATTTTTCTCACGTACTCGTAGTATCGATCACAACAGCTGATGTACTGGCGCACACAAGTGCACATTCCCACGGCTTTATCGATCGCATTCTCACCTGGTATCGATTTTTGTCATTTTTTCAAGACTTATACACGCCCTGATACCGTCGGTATCTACATATCAAATTTGAGCGCAATCGGATGGAGGATGCTCGAGATCCTAGAAGACAGAGACAGAACGGATTTTATGTAATAGATATACATATACACACATACATATAGAGTGAGGGCATGACACCATTACCTCTTATAACCTCAATATATATATATATATATATATAAACAACAAAAGGACTCTGACCGAGAAAACCAACAACTGAGTAATTGTTCAATCAACACACGCACACACACACGCACAAGCGTTATCACTGACACATACCAAGTGTATGTGTTTTATTTAAACGTCCATTGGCTGAAGAATAGCCCCCTGGGAAACATCCCATCACAACACTGAATGTTAAAGAACACGGAATGCCTCTGACCAAGTGAAACGATTTGTCCCAAAGGTGAACCAGGATGGCAGATATCACTATTTTGTTTTCACTTTAGCTCATTAGCACCATACACCTGGACTCACCTGGAAACGAACCATGGTGATGGTCATAGCCAAACATGTAAATTTTCTATGCTGATGTACAGCACATATGAAACAAAATTAAATCTTGAATTAAAAGTAGTTCTGGCAGATCTGTTACTACACTGAACAAAATGGTTAGTGGTGTTCTGAGTTCAAATTCCACTGAGGTCGTCTTTGTCTTCACCATGATAGGATGAGCTGGTAGAATTATCTAAACGCCAGGCAAAATGCTTAGCTTAGAGTTCAAGTTCCACCAAAGTTGACTTTAACCTTCTTCCTTTTGGGGGTCGATAAATTAAGTACCAGCTGAGTATTGGGGGTCAGTGTAATTGACCAGTCCCCTTCCCTAAAATTTTAGGCATTGAGCCTATAGTAAAAAGCATTATTAAGGTGGTGAGCTGGCAGAATCATTAGCACACCAGGTGAAATGCTTAGCTTAGAGTTCAAATTTTGTGAAGGTCGACTTTGCTTTTCATCCTTTTGGGGTCGATAAATTAAGTACCAGCTGAGTACTGAAGTTGATGTAATTGACTTCCCTAAAATTTCAGGCCTTGTGCCTATGGTAGAAAGAATCATCATCATCATCATCTGTTATGTTGAGGTTTGGTGACAACAAGTCTCCTCAAAGCAAAGAATCTTTCTTATTATTATTATTATTATTATTATTATTAAGGTCTTGAACTGGTAGAATTGTTAGCACCCTGGGCAAAATTCTTAGCAGTATTTTGCCTGTTGCTATGTTCTGAGTTCAAATTCTGCTGTGGTCAACTTTACCCTTCATCCTTTCAGGGTCGATAAGTTTAGTACCAGTGAAATACTGGGGTCAATGTAATCAACTAGCCTCCTCCTCCAAAATTTCAGGCCTTGTGCCTTTAGTAGAAAGGATCATTATTATTGAGATGGCAGACTTGGAGAATCGTTAGCACACCAGACAAGAACACTAAGCAGCATTTCATCCGTCTTTACATTCTGATTTCACAATTCTGCCTAGGTTGACTTTGCCATTCATCCCTCCTGGGTCAATAAAATAAGTACCAGCTGAGCATTGGGGTTGATGGAATCAACTTACCCACTCCCCTAAAATTGCTGGCCTTGTGCCAAAATTAGAAACCATTATTACCTCTGCCCTGGTGGAGGTATTGTTTTCAGTCATGTTTGTTTGTCCGTGGACAAGATATCTCAAGAACCGTCAGATGGATTCAGATGAAACTTTCAGGGATGTTTGACCTCATGACTGGCATGAACTGATTAGATTTTGGGATCAATCAGTACTAGACAAGGATTCTGGATTATTTTTCCTGTCTTTTTTTCTTAATTTTTGAGAGTGGTTGCGTACTATTAATATTCTCATTGGTGAGAGCAGTCGAGTTTATTTCAGATGTTCTCATTTTAAAAATCATCTCTGGTTAATCGTTGAGATGACATTGGTGTTGCTTTGGCAGAGGTTTGTGCTCCCTGAGTGCTCTTGCTATTATTAAACCCAAGGTTTAACCTCACTGAGGTTCCAAATATTTTAACTTCTCCGCATGATGTTCCAAAGCTGGTTCTTTTTTTTTTACTTTTTACTCCAAATGAGAAGTTTTTTTAATGTTCTGTTTTTCCATTAACACTAATGTTTTAGTCCTGTTTGACTTCCACCACTATCATCCAAATAGATCCAATATTTTGGCAGTTTTTGCAGTTTTGTGATTTTTATTAACTTGTTATTTTTTTTTTGTTTTATTTCCACACAAAAAGTTTGATATTTTTTGACAATTTGAAATCACATTTATTAACAAACTAACATTTAAAATCCAGTATTAGTTGGTACACTGTTAATGAAGACTATGAAATAATTGTGTATACACACATGCATTAAATGCATATTCACATACATCTGCACACACACTAATCAAAGCATACGGTATTATATATCCATTGCAGCTGATCTTACCAATCAGTTCTGCACTAGAAGTTCAACAGAGTGGTAGGTAGCAGTCTGATTATGTAACCCTGCACTCTTCAGAGATACCCAATATGGAATGAAATATGGCAGCTACTCTAGTTGGAGGTGAACAGACACATCCAGTTCATGGTTGCTGTAAAAAAGACATTGAAACATAATATATTACAGACATACAAACACATTCATATATTTCATCATCATCATCATACATCCCTATTTCCATACTAGCATGGGTTTCAGGTTTGACAGGAATGGACCAAGAAGTCAGAGGACCCGGCCAAGCTTCAATGTCTGCCAGTTTCTATATTACTGGATACCTTTCTTAATGCCAACCGCTTTACAGTGTACACTGAGTGCTTTTCTAGCACGAGTGTTTGGTTTTGTGGCTGAAAAAAGCCTTCACAATTAATTTGTTTCTGGTGATCAAATGCAAGTGCTGTACATTAGTCTACTCCTTCCATCAAATTGACATTACCTGAACAGGTGCACATTGTACCATGCATCAGGTGTTGAAGTGATCGATGAGCAATTTGAGATGAAGTGTTTTGTTTAAGAAAACAACACACCACCCAGTCTGGGAATTGAAACCATGATCATGAATGCAACATCCTAACTACTAGGCCATGTGCCCACACTCTCATTTAACCCACTAGTATTTAAACAGGACATATTCAGCCCAAAATATTCTACTGGTTTTATATTCAAACTAGCCAGGTGGCTGTGTGGTAAGTAGCTTGCTTACCAACCACATGGTTCTGGGTTCAATCCTACTGCATGGCACCTTGGGCAAGTGTCTTCTACTACAGCCTCGGGCTGACCAAAGCCTTGTGAGTGGATTTGGTAGATGGAAACTGAAAGAAGACCGTCGTATATATTTATTTATATATATATATATATATATATAATATATATATATATATATATATGTGTGTGTGTGTGTATGTTTGTGTGTCTGTGTTTGTCCCCCCAACCATCGCTTGACAGCCAATGTTGGTGTGTTTATGCCCCCATAACTTAGCAGTTCAGCAAAAGAGACTCATAGAATAAGTACTAGGCTTACAAAGTGGTGGGGTTGATTTGCTTGACTAAAGGCGGTGCTCCAGCATGGCCGCAATCAAATGACTGAAACAACTAAAAGAGTAAAAGAAGGTAAAGAGAGATCAGGCCTCTCACACCATCCTTACAATATCCTTCTAAAAATAAAAAGTAACTGCATCAAAATCTCAAAGCTATGAGATAAAGCTTGATTAATTCAAAACTAATTAAATAAATAGTAATTACATTGAACAGAATGATGTGGACACTAAATGGTTAAAATAAAACAATCAACCCACTGCATGGCACCTTGGGCAAGTGTCTTCTACTATAGCCTCGGGTCGACCAAATCCTTGTGAGTGGATTTGGTAGATGGAAACTGAAAGTAGCCTGTCATGTGTGTATGTGTGTTTGTCCCTTACAATCGCTTGACAACTGATGTTGGTGTGTTTATGTCCCTGTAACTTAGCAGTTTGGCAAAAGAGACTGACAGAATAAGTGGTAGGCTTACGGAGAATAAGTCCTGGGGTGGAGGGTCGATTTGTTCGACTAAAGGTGGTGCCCCAGTATGGCCACAGTCAAATGACTGAAACAAGTAAAAGAAATACTGTCGATTACTGGAACATGTGGATGTGCCTCACGAGGACACAGCTCAGATTATAACACCCTCTCTACGTGTTCAGTTATTTGCTTCAGTCATTTGACTGCAGCCATGCTGGAGCACCGCTCTTAGTTGAAAAAAATCGACCTCCCCCCCACTTATTCTTTGTAAGCCTAGTACTTATTCTATTGGTCTCTTTTGCCAAATCACTAAGTTACAGGGACGTAAATGCACCAACATCAGTTGTCAAGCGAAGATAGGTAGACAAACAGACACACAAACATACATATATACATATACACACATACATACATACACACACACACATATATATGCATACACACACAGACACACACATATATATATATATATATATATACGATGGGCTTCTTTCAGTTTCCGTCTACCAAATCCACTCACAAGGCTTTGGTCGACCCGAGACTATAGTGGAAGACACTTGCCCAACATGCCACGCAGTGGGACTGAACCCAGAACCATGTGGTTGGTAAGCTAGCTACTTACCACACTGTCATGCCTGCATCTATACATATATGTTTGTGTGTGTGTGTGTATGTATATGCAGTACATGAAGGCACATGGCATAGTGGTTAGGGTACTTGACTCCTGAATGTAAGGCCGTGAGCTCAATTCCTGATGGCACATTGTGACCTTAAGCAAGTCACTTTATTCCACCTAATGTTTCCAGTCAACTCAACTGGCTAAAATGGGTTGTACTTGTAATTCAAAGGGTCAGCCTTGTGACCTTTTGTGTCTCGCTGAGAACAACATTAAGGGTATGCATGTCTATGGGGAGCTCAACCACTTCCACGTTAATTTCACGAGCAGGCTGTTTGGTTGATCGGATCAGCTGGAACCACCCTTGTCATCATAACTGACAGAGTGCCATATATATATGTAGTAAAAGTAAAGTTCCTTCCCGAGTCATATAAACCAACTCCTGGTTTCTATGGCATATATATTCCACATCTGGACGAGAAGCTGGTCCTTCACCAGGACTGGAACAATGTGAAATAAAAGCATTTTGATCAAGAACACAGTGTCCATTCCAGGAATTGAAACCACAATCTTATAATCATGAGTACAAACACCCTAACCACTAAGCCATGTGCCTCCATAGATATATATATATATACAATTTATAAAATAGGATAAAATCTTTATAAGAATTTATCAAGTAGTCAGTGTGAAAAGACCTCATAAGAGAAAGAAATCCACCAATTTTTTCACTTAAATATATTTGTTTATATTATATAGAGGGTATTACTATACATAAATGCCACACGTTCGTCTGGTATGTTGATTTTGTTCATTCATTATAAATCTTGAATTATGCTTGCACTGAGGATTAAAATGTGCATTACTGCACTAATTATGAAATCACAGTGATATGCAGCTAAATTCTGTTTTTAAATGACTTGCTTCGAGAGTTGCATTCAATACGATGTGTTTATTTATTTTGGTAGTTTTGACTTGAAGAGTCCCTCCTAGCATGTGGATATTTATGTATAGTAATGCCCTCTATATATATATATATATATATTTAAAAATTATAAGTTAGAGGTTATGAGTTAAAGGTATCCGTAGGCATTACTGGTATATTACCTAACTATGTATAGACCTTACTATAAGGTTAACAGTAGTTGGTAATTTAAATGGTAAACCGTGGTTTAATATATTCAGATATCTTTTCTTATTTGAAAATATATATATTTATGTATATTGATTCTATCTATGTTTCAGGTGCTTTATCTAGTGTGAATACTTTAGTTAACGTGGTCACAGGGCGACACGATTCCACAAAAAAAAGTCAAGAAACAGCACCTTTATTGCAGGAGTTGAGTGCAAGTCCTGAAACTCAGGTAAGAATCTCATCTTCTCAGTCTTACATTTTTCTCCGTATTACTATCCCCAGTCCTGACAAATTTCAGGTCTTGTGGCCTTAGCTGAAAAGAACATTATTATTATTTTTATTGTTAAGGCAGTGAGCTGGCAGAATCGTTAGTGGACTGGCCGAAATGCTTAGCGGCAAGCTGGCAGAAACGTTAGCACGCCGGGCTATTTCGTCTGCCGCTATGTTCTGAGTTCAAATTCCGCCGAGGTCAACTTTACCTTTCATCTTTTCGGGGTTGATTAAATAAGTACCAGTTATGCACTGGGATCGGTATAATCGACTTAATCCGTTTGTCTGTCCTTGTTTGTCCCTTCTGTGTTTAGCCCCTTGTGGGTAGTAAAGAAATAGGTATTTCGTCTGTCTTTACGTTCTGAGTTCAAATTCCATCCAGGTTGACTTTGCCTTTCATCTTTTTAAGTTTGGGGACTGATGTAATCAACTAGTCCCCTCTTGCCAAATTTCAGGCCTTGTGTCAACAGAAAGGATTATCATTATTAAGTTGGTGAGCTGGCAGAATGATTAGCACACTGGGCAAAATGCCCAGCATCATTTTGTCCATCTTTACATTCTGAGTTCAAATTCTGCCACGGTCACCTTTGCCTTTTATCCTTCCAGAGTTGATAAAATGGGTAGCAAGCGAGTACTAGGGTCTATGTAATCAACTAGTCTGCTCCCACCAAATTTCAGGCCCTGTGCCTTTAGTACAAAGGTTTATTACTTCTGCCTTAGTAACAGCAGAGGTATTGTTTTCAGTCATGTTTGCTTGTTGTCCACAGACACAATATCTCAAGAACTGCTGGATAGATTTGGATGAAACTTTCAGGGATGTTTGGCCTCGTGACTGGCACAAACTGATGAGATATTGGGATCGATCTGGTACTGGACAAGGATTCTGGATTATTTTTTCCTGTTTTTTTTACTTAATTTCTGAGAGCACTCAGGTTCATTCTTAGTATTCTTGTTTGTGAAAGCAGTGTTTATGTCCCCTGTAACATAGTGGTTCGGCAAAAGAAACTGATATATGAACCGAGCTTAAAGTTCTTCAAGGCAGTGCCCCAGCATAGCCGCAGTCTAATGACTGAAACGAGTGAAAGATAATGATTTCTTGAACCAGAGAGCAACTGGTACGTGTTCCAGATTGCAATAAGGGTCAAGGGAGATCACTCCTCAATAATTAGAAAGCACAGAACACGACGAGTTAACTCCCTCGTTATCATCATTTAATGTACGCTTTCCATGCTGGCACAGGTTGGACGGTTTGGTTGATGCTGGCAAGCGTAGAGACTGCGCGGTTTTGATTGTGTTCTTTGACGTGGTTTCTATCACTGGATGTCCTTTCTAACGGCTATCAATTTACAGAGTGTATTGATGCTTTTTATGAAACACCAGCACTTGTGAGGCCCCCTCCATGTGACTTGCAAAACAACTGAGAGGTGGGGAGTAGTGCTATTAAGGGAGGTCGTTTTATGCCAGGTGATCGAGGGACAGGAACATGTGGCTTACTGTAGAGAGGATACATGGCTACTCCAGTTGGTAAAGAGAGGAGAGAGGAAAAGGATAAGAGGGTTGAAGGAAAGAAGTAATGGCATGTAGAGGTCCCCTTCTGTGTTCCCTCTACACTTTTGGTGCATTTAGGGCTGGGGAAGCTTCAATAGCATTGGTAAAGGCTCTGATAGCTGCCCCATGTTGTCGTGTCAATGACCCTGTGACACGTGTAATGAGCTGAGCCAGTGTGAATTAATGGATTTTCTTCATCTTTCTAATTAATTCGCTTGATTGTAATGACATCTTGTATAATTAACCCAGCTAATCAGTAAGACAAAGTTTACCCCAGGAGGATTTAAGTGAGATTTAATTATGTGGTGATGGCAAGGCAATATTAGCTCATTAACAAATATCGTTTTAATCATTTCAACTTGCAAGGAACACAACTCTGAACATAAATCGAGCTGAGTGTAGAAGGATGCCAGAAATCTACTCCTGATAGAATTTACTTGGGTTCTTAGACATATTGACCGAGGACGGTATCCCATAAGATTTTAAAAGACATTTTAAAAGAGAGATAGTTAAGTGAGAACATTGGAGTAGATGAGTTTGAATTAGGGGTCAGCAGGTGGGTCGCCAATTTCATAAGTGAGGTTGTTCAGTGTGAAGAAATGTTAGGAACATTTACAATGGGTGTTTCATGGCATGACTCCAGTAGGTATAAGAAATAGGCCAGGAGATGCAGGCTTTGTGTTTTAACAAATATTACCTTTATCACTGTTAATACGGTAGAACCAAATGCTCTCAAATAAAAGGTAACAATAAATGGCTGTTTGCAAATTTCGAGTTAAAAGGGAAAATTAATGTGTGTGCATACAAGTGTCTACGTAAGTAGGGTGTGGTGGGGTGTAAAATCCTACTTGTGTTTGTTGTATAAGGTAAGTTTGTGGAGGCGCAATGGCCCAGTGGTTAGGGCTGTAGACTCATGGTCATAGGAGGGCGGGTTCGATTCCCAGACTGGGCATTGTGAGTGTTTATTGGGCAAAACCACCTAAAGCTCCACGAGGCTCTGGCAGGGGATGGTGGCAATCCCTGCTGTACTCTTTCACCACAACTTTCTCTCACTCTTTCTTCCTGTTTCTGTTGTACCTGTATTTCAAAGGGCCAGCCTTGTCACACACTGTGTCATGCTGAATCTCCCCGAGAATTACGTTAAGGGTACGTGTGTCTGTGGAGTGCTCAGCCACTGACACGTTAATTTCACGAGCAGGCTGTTTCGTTGATCGAATCAACTGGAACCCTCGTCATCGTAACTTACTGAGCGCTACCATAAGGTAAATTTCAATTCTCCAGTAAAAAGACTCATACACATCAATAGACATCTTTAGATATCAGAAATGTAACAAAAAATTAAAATATCTGGGTTAAACGAAAGAGGATCATGGAAAAGCGACACATGATATGAAATTAACTTGACTATCATCATCATCATCATTTAATGTCCATTTTCCATGCATGCATGGGTAGGACAGATGACAGGAACTGGCAAGGTAGAAAAACTTGCCTAGGCTAGTATGTCTGTTTTGGCAAGGATTTTACAGATGGATGCCCTTCCTAATACCAACCACTCCACAGAGTGGACTCGGTGCTTTTTACGTGGGACAAGCACAAGCGAGGTTAGTGTCAGCCTGATTTTTACATTTTACAGCTGGATGCCCTTCCATACGCTAACCCCGTTACAGTGTGGACTGGATGCTTTTTACATGGCACCATAAAAAAAAACAACATAAAACATTCTCATGATCTTATGAAGTGTCTCTCTCTCTGTTATATTTACGTACCATCCAGTTACAGAGAAGGAATTATTGAACTTAGTCGTTACTCATTTTACCCCATTTGAGACATTAGTTTTGGAAAAAATTGACTTGGAATCCAATGGAGAGAAGGATATTGATTGTTAAACACCAAAACTAATCCAGGTATTTTATTAGAAACCTCAATTACAATCAGGTCAAAATTGAGGGAAGATTTCTTGCAAAACAAAAATTACCTGACACCTGAGTATCTTTCAAACTCTCTCAACATCAACTGTGCTGACTGATTTTTACACCTGGAGATGATGCAATACTTGCAATCTTAATGAGTTCAAACAGTTAAAGAGAAAATAACAAAAAATCAGACATTACTCATTTTGTCCCAGTTACCAATTTCCGCCACCTTCCTCCTATATATATATATATATATATGCTTCCACGAGGTTACTGCTGACCAAATGCAGTCATCAGGCGTTAGTTGACCCAGGGCTATATTTGAAGACACTTACCCAAATTGCTGAGCAGTAAGGTGGGACTGAAACTGAAACCATGTGGCTGGAAAGTGAGCTTCTTTACACAACTATAATACACACGCGCGCGCTTTGCAAAGGGGCCATCGCCTTCTCTCTCTTTTTGACCATCATCAGGAGGGAGGTAACTCTAATATTATTGGATTTTCTCCCTTAGTTACTATACGGTCACTTAAATCTTATCTGCCGTTTGATGTGTTATGTGTTGTTAGAACATTTTCCTCTGTCAGTAATATCTAGTAATATTACACCTGTCAGAAACCTTCTAGTACCAAAATTCCAGAAATATCGGTTTTCTTTTTAGGTAAATAGTTTTCATGCAATTGACTCGCTAGGAAGATGACATCTGTGGTAACCTTACTTTTTCTAAACAAAAGGCTAAGCTGCATATCATCATCATCATCATCATTTACTGCCCATTGTCCATGCTGGCATGGGTTGAACGGTTTGACCAGGGCTGGTAAGCTGGAAGGCTGCACCAGGCTCCAGTCAGATTTGAGATGGTTTTCTATGGCTGGATGCCCTTCCTTATACCAACCACTCCAAGAGTGTAATGGGTGCTTTTATGTGGCACAGGTGCCACTTGCATGACACCAGTATCTGCTACAACTCACACACGACATAATACCAAAATTCATTTGTCATTGCCTCTCCATGAGGCCCAACACTCAAAAGTGCTTTTTCAAGTGACACTGGCATCGTCCACCTTGCATTTAGGTTAATTCCATTCCAGATCCGATTGTATTATGATGTTCCTTATATAAATATTATTTTCTCTTTTGTCAGCACAAGGTGACATCTTCATCAAGTGTACCAAAATCTACGTCGAGTATGACTCTACCAGTGTCTACGTCGTCTAGCCATTCCCAGTTCGACGAGCATCAGCCTTCAGGAAGAGGTGGTGCTGATTCACAAACAGCAATGGTGGGACACACAAGTCCGTTAGATGTGGAAAGAAGATTGGAGGATATGACAAGGTTATTATCATCTATTATTATTATTATTATTATTATTATTATTATCACTGAGTGAGAGAGCAGTGCATGCCATCAAAGTGACACTTGGGTAAAATATATGAAGCCCAATATACTTATCATGACTACCCTTCTGATAAGGGTACACCAGGCACATGTATCATAACCAAATGTGCGTGACATGGTGATTTCATATCAAGATAAATGGTGCATGACCTTGCAGGTGAGGCCCAGTTAGAATTTTCCTTCAGGTTGAGTAGCCCATCCTACTTAAAAGGTCCCTGAATAAAGTTTATTTAAGGTTGATGAAGAAAACACCCATGTTTCCAGAGGTGAATTATTCAAATCCCAAAGAATTCCTTTCAATACATGGCTGTGATGCTCCCCCACTACTTCTGCTCATGATCAGAGATGCACATATCGTCAGCCACTAAGGGACATGCTCAACTGGTTAAGGTCAAACAACTGACAAGGAAATCTGTGGTATTGAGCAGAATATTTGCTGTAGCCAAGACAAAAGAATGTAAATAATAACACTTCCAATCAGTTAAGATCAGAAGCCATGAGAGCCACTGCCTGGTACTGCATCAGTGCGTTGTTGTTGTTGTTGTTGTTACTGAGTGAGAGAGCAGTGCATGCCTTCAAAGTGACACTGGGGTAAACTATACGAAGCCCAATATACCCATCATGACTATCCGTCTGATAAGGGTACACTAGGCACATGCATCACAACCATATGTGTGTGACATGGTGTTCTCATATCGAGATAAATAGTGCATAACCTTGTAGGTGGGGCCTAGTTAGAATGTTCTACATGTCGAGTAACCCATCCTACTCAAAAGGTCCCTGAATAAGGGTTGTTTAAGGATGTTGAACAAAGCACTCATGTTTCTAAATGTGAATTATTCAAACTCCAAGGAATTCCTTTCAACACATGGCTATGATGCTCCCCCACTACTTCTGCTCATGATCAGAGGTGCACATATCGTCAGCCACTAAGGGACAGGCTCAAGTGTTAAGGTCAAGCAACTGACAAGCAAATCTGTGGTATTGAGCAGAATATTTGCTATAATGATATTTCTGCTTCAGCAACTCAGCAATGAATCTTTCTGAAATGTGATGGAAAATAAATCAGTTGACAAAATCAAAATTTGAAGGGAATTTCAGTCATTTCGTTTGATTTTTAGGTAGAAACAAATAGGAAGTATCACTTAATGGCTGACCAGAAACAAAACTAAAACTAAAAGTAATCATTAAGGTGGCAATGTTAAGCAGAATGATTAAGATGTTGGACAAAATGCTAAGTGGTATTCCTTCCAGTTTTATGTTCTGAGTATGAAATTAACATATTTCAAACATGACATTTCTCAACAAAACTTTAACACGAAATAACTTCGTAAATAGAAACTTTTCTCAAAAATGCTAAGAGTAAAAATGTTTTATATGACACATTCTACCAGTGTCCGAAGTTTAAAAGTGTTTAGTTACAAAAAATTTATTTCTTAATCTGCCGTTCAAAGGGAAAAGATCCAGTTTTTTTTTACCGATTATGATGTCTGTAGTACCAGACCTGTGACATCTAAATGCGGAGAAATAGAGACTCAATTTGGAAAGACTCCCTGATTTCCAACCATGCACTTTGTCAAGAAATATTATGCCAGAGACCCTTTTGGGGAACCCTATTTGGGCCACTTGTGATCTTACCCTTTCAATCATTACCCAAAATTCTTGACCCTGGGTGAAAATAACTATGATGTCTGAATTGAAGATAGAGAGTTTGGCTTTTTTTTTTTTTTTTTTTTTTACCGATCTTTCCTCTTTTGATAAATTTTCTAATTTTCATTTTTTTTTCTTTCTTTCTTTTGTATTTCCAGGCAGCTTTGCAGGTTAGAAAAGAAAATGAGCTCAGATATATCGATGATTTTAAGCATTTTACGCAACCAGTATTCAACTGCTGCTGTATCAGTCCCAGCCGTAAGTTTCAGTGGAGGTGCTCAAATCAGCTCTTCGTCGTCACAGGCCCCAGCCAGTGGCAGTTATACAGCGCCAGTCTCTTGTAAAACAGCTGTATCAGAGCCGAAAACAACAGCAGGAAGTAATTATCAAGCATTTCCAAAATCCAGTGAACAACAACAACTACATCAACAGCAACAACAACAACAACAACAGCAGCAGCAGCAGCAACAACATTCGCAGCAGCTGGATTCAAGTGTAACAAACATGGTAGGTGGGGATGTGAGTTCCGTTCCAGATGATGATGTATTCCAGTTCCCGCCGCCGCCTCCACCTTACTCAAGTGATGTCCAGGTAAAGATAAAGAATTTTAATTCCTCAATTTCTTTTCTGAAAGTCATTAAAAAATGATGTTAGTCCCTATATTCAATGAAACAATATAAAGACAGATACAAACTCACACGGTTTACTAGTTTCAGCTTAAGAGCTATGGCCATGCTGGGGCATGGCTGTTAACTATGTTATCCTTTCACTACTTGAAACCTACTCTGATGTATAGCTTTTGTGAATGAGATGGTTTGATGTTGCTGCCCTCATCTGCATTTCCTTCTGTGATACAAAGATATGGATTCAGAGAATCATATAGTTGTCACAGAAAGTTCTTCTACTGGACTCAGCTAACAGACCACAAAGCAGTCCAATACAGAGAAATGTTATGTAGAATGTCTATGAAGCTGAAATCCAGAAGATCTTATTGATGAAATTATTTCATAAGATGTATATAAACCATAAAATATCAGATGGTACAAGAGGTGAATAAATATTTATTTAACAACATGACATCCTAAAGATTACAGCTGTTTCACAGCCTTCTTCATGTTGTAATAATTTCAGCATGGAAGAAATTATGCTTATATATTTGTATTATTATGCATGCTATGCATTATACAGTAAAATTGCATATTCACAAATCAATACTAATAAAGAAAGCTAGATCATCAGAATGTCATAGTTACACCAACAATTTGACTAATGGCAGTACCCCAGCATGGCCACAGCTCTTGTGCTAAAACTAGTAGCAGAATAAAAGAATAAGGAAAGAAAATCAGAATTCTGTATTTGTGTGTAATAGTTAAAGCATTTAGTACAAAAGCTTGGATATTATTGTCTAAACTCTGTATTCACTATTTGTAGTAATAAAGAGTGACTGTCTGATGAGGTGCAATATTTATGTAACATGTGTGACATGCCTACTTTAAAAGCATCTTTCCTACATGTGCACATTACATGCAAGCAAACAAACACACATATTCATCTGCGTGTGTGTGTAATGAAATATCTCACTTTATAAAATGTCTAATTACTGAATCATTCTGCTGCTTTCTAAAAAGAATGAAATAGTACTCTACATGATTACATCTGACTAAAAGCAAGAAAAATCAGTCCCTTTCTGATATATTCTAAAGGAGCAAAGTGTATTAGTTAAAATATTAATTACTTAATTAATTAATTAGACCTCAGCTTATTACAAATGACAGTTGAATATATATCTGGCAAAATACAAAGCATTCTGTTTATCTTTTTATTTACTCTTTTGGTCTGATTATGTATATTAAAATGATGACACAGAAAGCCTTCCATTTTGTCAGCTATATATTTACACATACACTCACACATATCTATTACACACACACCACATACACACACTCATAATTTATATCACACAGACACATATATATACACACATATCTGCACACACACACACACACACGTAAAATGGTATATATATATCTCTATATATATAAACGGCAAAATGTCTGCGTGTGTGTCCTTTATACAAATCCACAATTTTTCAGTTAGAGGGCTCACACTTTCTATGGTCATTTAAAACCGTCCAAGGGTGGTCATGCACATCTTTACATTTCCCCAGTCACCCCACAAAGCCATTAAAAAATCAATAGAAGTGACATTTTTGTGAATTTTCTATCCAAAACCCAAACAAAATACCCGAGACTTGATACGCCAATTGAATGCCAGCTAGCTGTATCAGATTGGTCAGAGATTTGGACAGTACTCACGTGTATGTGCGCACGCAAGCAGCTGTATATGCATGCACTAGCACTATGACCCAGCAACGCCGGGTCATAGTGCTAGTATATATATAAGTTCAGTAAAAATTTAGATTCAGATGAATATGGCACCAGAATTTAGTATGATATTATCCATACAATTTAAAAGAAGGTGATTATAATCAAATTAAGCAATCCTTGTTGCTTATTTTGTATATATATATATATATATATATATATGTATATTGTCATCATTTCACATCTGTTTTCCCTTCTGGCATGGGTTGGACAAGTTGACTGGGGCTGGCTTGGCAGAAGACCGCACCAGGCTTCACTGTCGGTTTTGTCAGGGCTTTCCTCACTGAATGCCCTTCCTAACACCAACCACTTTACAGAGTAGTATGCAAGTACATACACCATCATCATTTAACATCCATGCCGGCATGGGTTAGACGGTTTGACTGGAACTGCTAAGCCAGAGAACTACACCAAGTTCTAGTCGGATTTGGCATGGTTATTTATGTATGAGCGTATTTATATAATTGGTTTATTGCCTAACTCTCCATCGTATTTTTTTGCGCAAAACCAATTGGTAAGACCAGCCATGATGAATACTTAATACTATAAAATTTGACAAATTAAATTTAAATGTTGAAGTGAATCAAACGGCTTTTGTGTGTTTCTTTAATGGCTTATAAACAGTTTCCATACTGCAACTGTATTCATTCCAGCACATGATCTCAGATCAGGTCACTTGCTATGCAAGTACATCTCCGTAATAAATATATATATATATATATATATATATATATATATATATATATTATATATATATATATATATATATATATATATATATGTATGCACACACACAAACAGTACACATATGGTCCTTGATTCTTGTAAGACCACCCTACAGGAAGCAAACACTACAGTACAGCCAACACTGCAGTACCCTGTCACCATAGCAACTGAACTGCTCCCAACTCCTCTCCCTTTGTCATATCATAAGACACATATTCAAATATTTCCCTACAACAATCCTGATAATCCAGGTGGTGGTGGGGGTTTCTTAATTTAACAGAAATAAGACCTTTCAGCATGATTTCTATCCCAAATTTCAAAACCAAAAAGACAAGCAAATAAAATGCCATAGAACTCTGCCCTCTTCTAATAACAGACCAATCTATAGTGCTGCCGTTCTATTCACTTTATCTATCTAAACCTCTTTCTCTTACTTCCTTTCTTTCTTTGCTGCTTCTTCTCCAGGATTCTTAGTAGAGTTGTCCAATATAACTCTCTTTGGCAGGTAGGTTTATATATGTCTTCATTTTTCATAATTAATTGATTGATCTTTTTTTTCTAATTAATATTTTTGTTATTCAGTTTCTTGTTTTTCCCCTTTGCTTTATTGTCTCTTCATCATCTGCTTTCCTTTATTCCTCTTTTCCCTGCTAAATCAGTGTCTGACAATAAACAGCTTTACGATGTTTGCACTCTGTTGCCTGTTTACCCACCTACCAACCTACCTACCTACCTACCTACAGCTATCTATCTATTTATATCTATCTGTATCTATTTATCTATCTATCTCTATCTATATATTTATATCTATATATCTATTTATATCTATCTACCTATATATATGTCTCTATCTATCTATCTATATATATATATATATATATATATATATATATATATATATATATTTATATATTTATATTTATATCTATCTATCTATCTATCTCTATCTTTTTATATCTATCTATCTATCTATCTATCTATCTATCTATATATATATATATATACACACATATATATATATATATCCCTACCCGGTTGGTTTGCCCTAACCAATGCAACTCTTCTTCACCAGCTGTTTCAGTCTTCCTTAGTAGTTTTCTTATTCTCAAACTTCATATCCCTTATGTCCCACAAATTGGTCTTCCCTCTTCTTGGTTTACTGATACCTTTATGTCCTTGCATGAGTTGCCAAAGAAGGAGTCCACTCCTGGATATTTCATCCTTACTTCTGTAGCTATGTCTTGCATAAAGTATTCTTTGATTACCAAAGTGATGTCAGGAAGACTGCCATACATCCAACGCTTTGTAGGTTGTTGCTGTCAAGAAAGATTGAGAACTGCACTGATGCTTCCATACCATTAAGCTTCTTTTGAAGTCCATGCTGAAGAACCATAGAGAAACACTGCTTCAAAGACTGCTTTGAAGATATCCCTTTTCATGTTGTTAAGAAAGAAGGACTTTCATATAATTCTGTGTCAGTCTAGGGCATTACATGCTTTTGCAGTCGTTACTTAGACATCCTTTTCTGTTGAAACGATGTTAATTTGCAGGTAGTTAAAAGTCATCAGATTAGCATCATTCCGTTAACAAGCTATCACCTGTTATGTAATGGGTGATATCTTTGTATACATTTGCAGGCGTCTGTATGTGTGTGCACCTGTCTATATCTCTTTAACTGGCTAATGAGGTCGGAGTGTCTTGACATGCTTGCAAGTTCTGCTAGAAAAAGCAGTTTAATCTATCAGAAATATCACACTAATCAGTAAACCGTGTGCCTTCGCAGCACATGGCTGAGTGGTTAATATCGTGTGTGGACAGGATGCCGAATGCATTTTTGCCAAAGGACAAGAAGCTGAATGGACACAATGCCAAATGGACATAAAGCCGAACAGACACAATGCTGAACAGACACAAAGCCAAATGGACACAATGCTGAACGGACATAAAGCCGAATGGACACAATGCTGAACAGCCAAACACACACAATGCCAATTGGACATAAAACCAAATGGACATAAAGCCAGATGAACACAATAATAACAAAAAAACATTCCTACCTATAGAGTTTAATGACCAATTCACCAATTTGACACTTAAGATTTAATGAGATGAAATTTTAATTTTCGCATGTCTTTTTGGCATCTTGCCCGTTTGGCATTGTGTCCATTTGGTTTCTTGGCTTCAGCTTCTTGTCCTTTGGCAAAGGTGCATTTGGCATCCTGTCCATGGACCCAGTTAATACATTCAGCTCATGGTCATCTGGTCCCGAGTTCAGTTCATAGGATGTGTTGTGTCCTTGAGCAAGACACTTTATTTCATGTTGCTCAAGACCACTCAGCTGGCAAAAATGTATTGTACCTGAAATTCAATGAGCCAGGTGTGTCTTGCTGAATCTCCCTGATAACTTCATAAAAGCTATGTGTGTCTGTGGAGTACTCAACCACTTATCGGTTAATTTCACAAGCAGGCTGTTCCATTGATCATTGTTGTGTCAGTTTGAGAGGTGAGAACTGGTTAGTTTGAAAAAGGTTAAAGGTATGCATGTCTGTGGAGTACTCGGCCACTTGCACGTAAATTTCATGAGCAGGCTGTTCCATCTATCCAGTCAACTGGAAACCTTGTCATACTCAACCGAGTGCCCAGTCGACCATTATCACTGTCCGAAAAAGTGGAAAGTTACTTTAGATAATGTAGTCTTATATATCCTCACCACCTCTTGATAAAGGGGTGACAGTCACGCCTGGAAGGCTTTTAATTGTAGGGCTGCACAATCAGAACTGATCTACATTACAGGATAAACATTGTAAGTAGTTCAGAGGTTTTTTAAGCCCAGGTCAAACATAATTAAACAGAGGTATGCTCATATACAATCCAGTTATAACCATGCTATCTTTTTATATTTATCTAATGAATTCTTTAACATATTTTAGGGAAGAGAGAGTACGGTGCAATTTCCAGTAAATTTGTCTGCTATTTCTAGCAGGTTAAACAACCGGCTTCAAAATTCCGCCGTTGCTTTTCGTCCAAAAATCTCAGAATTTTTTAAGGGAGATAACTATCTCGCACCAGCCTTCTCAAGGGAGATAACTTACGCTTCATATTTCGTTTTTGTATTTAGTTTGGAAGATTCCTAACGATACAGATTTAACTGTATCTTGGGTGGGTCATTTTCCTAATAACCACACGCACTGCTTCTTTTTTCTTTATTATTTGTTAATTACTTAACTATTTAACCGATTGTCGTCGCGAATTGAATAGTGACGAAAACACTGACCAACGTTACTGATAGAGTGACCAGCAGAATCATTAATCAAACAACCGATTAATTAATTGATTAAATAGTTAACCAACTAACAAATAATAAAGTAAATAACACCAGTGCGTATATATTTTTGGCATTATGATCCTCCTGAGATACAACTTAATGACACACACACACACACACACACACACACACACATACACACACATATATATATGTAAAAAAATACAAACTGGGACAAGAACGCAAAACATTTAGAAGACGATACAAAAAACACGGACGGGACATTCGAAGCCTTCAATCTTCAGTCAAGAACCGGATCATCCTCGCAATTTCGGCTGCAAGGACATCACAAAAGATCTTGAACACAACTGCCCAACGAACGGGAACATGAAACTCTGAGTAGCAGTTTTTATTTTTGTAATATTCTTGCAGTTTTACTTTAAGAAATGCATATTACTCTACCTCCGGTATCCAAGTAACCTTGGTTGTTTTATGTTCTGAGCAAAGCTCTTCTTCGGAAACAGGAAACACAAGAAAGTCCAAAAGAAAAGGAAGAAGAAGGGGAAAAAAAAATCGCCAAGTCCACATATAGTTACATTTTGGAATGTGTGTGTGTGTATATATATATATGTGTGTATACACACACACACACACATGTGTGGTTATATAACCTTTGCTCTGTTTTAATCTAAAATTGCATATTTGCTAATTAATGATGGTATAAACTTAGTTTTTCCTTTGGTAGCAGATTGTGTTTAATTATTACATTGACTGATCCTTCATCACTCCTGATCCCTCTTTACACCTTTCCCTTTTCATAACTCTTTTATTCTTCCCTGGCTTTTCATGTTCCATCCTGTCTCCTGTAGAGTGCATGTTCTTATGGTTATTGTTGCTTTTCTTTCTTTACTTGACGTATTGTTGCTTCCTCTCCCCTCTTTTGCCATTTTACTAAGCACTCTATTCAATATAATTATTATTATTATTATTATTATTAAGGCGGTGAGCTGCCAAATTCATTAGCACGCTGGACAAAATGTTTTGCATCATTTCGGAATATGCTAGGTTTTGAGTTCAAATTCTGCCGAGGTTAACTTTGCCTTTCATCCTTTCAGGGTCAATAAATTAAGTACCAGTCAAGTACTGGGGTTGTTGGGACCAACTTTATCCCTCCCCCAAAATTTCTGGCCTTGTGCCTTTAATAGAAAGGATCGTCATCGTCATGGTGATGATGATGATGGTCAGCTGACAGAATCATTAACATGCCAGGCAAAATGCTTTGCAGCATTTCATCTATCTTCAGGTTCTGAGTTCAAATTTCACTGTGGTTGGCTTTGCCTTTCATCTTTCCGGGGTTGATGAAATAAGTACCAATGAAATAAGCACTAGGGTCAATATAATCGACTGGCCCCCTTCCCCAAAAATTTTCAAGGTTTGGTGCCTAGAGTAGAAATAATAATAATAATTATTATTATTATTATTATTGAGTGAGAGAGTAGTGCATGCTATCAAAGTGACACTGGGGTAAAATATACGAAGCCCAGTATACCCATCATGATTACCCATCCGATAAGGGTACACCAGGCACATGCATCGCAACCATATGTGCGCAACATGGTGATGTCATATCAAGATAAACAGTGCATGACCTTGTAGGTGGGTCCCAGTTAGAATTTTCTTTAGATCAAGTAGCCCATCTTACTCAAAAGGTCCCTGAATAAGGATTGTTTAAGGATGTTGAACGAAACACCCGTGTTTCCAGAGGTGAATTAGTCAAACCCCAAAGAATTTCTCTCAGCACATGGCTAAGATGCTCCCCCACTACTTCTGCTCGTTGTCAGAGATGCACATATCGTCAGCCACTAAGGAACATGGTCAACTGGTTAAGGTCAAACAACTGACAAGCAAATCTGTGGTATTGAGCAGAATAATTGCTGTAGCCCATCTTTTATACCAAGACAAAACAATGTACATGATAACACTTCCAATCAGTTAAGATCAGAAGCCATGAAAGCCACAGCCTGGATCTGCATCAGGGCATTGTTATTATTATTAAGGTGGTGAGATTGCAGAAAAGTTAGCATACCAGGAAAAATGCTTAGCGGTATTTTGTCGCTCTTTACATTCTGAGTTCAAATTCCGCCGAGGTCAACTTTGCCTTTGATCTTTTCATGGTCAATAAATTAAGTACCAAATATGTACTGGGGTCAATCTAATCGACTGGCCCCTTCCCCAAAAAATTTTGGGCTTTGTGCTTAGAATAGAAAAGAATATCATTATTATTATTATTATTATTATTATTATTATTATTATTATTATAGTGAGCTGAGAGATTCATTAGTATATTGGACATGTCCCAGCACTTTACTTTCTGTGATCAAATTCTACTGAGGTCAACTTTCTGTTTCATCCTTTTGCGATTGATGAAATAAAGTATCAGTCAAGTACTGGGGTCAATGTAGTTCAGTAATCCCCTCCCAGAAACTTGCTGGCGTTGTGCCAGAATAGGAAGCCATGAAGGTAGTGAACTTGCCAAATCATTAGTATGCCAGACAAATGCTAAGTAATTTTTTTTTCTGGCTGTTAGAATGAAAGACCTGTCTTATTTTTGGGTGGAAATATACAATAATTGAAGGCACATAGGTTAGCTGTTAGGCTATTCAGCTCATGATTATGAGATTGTGAGTTCAATTCCATGTGGCAGGCTGTGTCCTCATGCAGGACACGTTATTTCACATTACTTCACTCCACTCAGCTAGCAAAAATAAGTTGTATCTATATTTCAATGGGACACATGTCTGTGGAGTACTCAGCCACTTGTATGTTAATTTTATGAACAGGCTGTTCCGTTAATTGGATCAGCTGGAACCCTCATCATCATAACCAATGTAGTGCCAGTTTTATACAATAATCCCCAAATCTGAAGCACTTGTTTATAAGCATTTTTGGATTAAGGACTATCCACTGTGTATTAAATTATACAAGATTAACTACTCTTGTAACCACATCCATAACTGCTGGTTTCATTTTAAACAGGAGACTATGTTAGATATGACACAATATTATTTGATATTACATACATCGTCATCATCATCGTTTAACATCTGCTTTCCATGGGTTGGACGATTTGACTGAGGTCTGATGAACCAGATGGCTGCACCAGGCTCCAATTTGATCTGGCAGAGTTTCTACAGCTGGATGCCCTTCCTAATGCCAACCACTCCGAGAGTGTAGTGGCTGCTTTTACATGCCACTGGCACGAGGGCCAGTCAGGTGGTACTGGCAATGGCCACACTCAAATGGTACTTTTTATGTGCCACTTGCACAGGAGCCAGTCCAGCGGCACTGGCAATGACCTCGCTCTAATGTTTTTTCCCATGCCACCAGCACAAGTGCCAGTAAGGCAACACAGGTATTGATCACGCTTGAATGGTGTTTTTTACGTGCCACTGGCACAGAGGCCAGCTTGTTGCTCTGGCAACGTTCATGCTCATATGGTACTCTTAGCGCTCCATGGTGTGATATCACACAAAGTATTGTGCATGGTAGGGTACTATTCATGAGTGCATATGGTTAGATACTGTACGTGATAGCATTTTATATATTGCAGAGTACTATTCATGACAGTGAAGGTGCACGGCTCAGTGATTAGAGCGTCGAGCTTACGATCGTAAGGTTGTAAGTTTGATTCTCGGACCGGGCTGCGTGTTGTGTTCTTGAGCAAGACACTTTATTTCACGTCGCTCCAGTTCACTCAGCTGTAGAAATGAGTTGCAACGTCACTGGTACCAAGCTGTATCAGCCTTTGCCTTTCCCTTGGATAACATCAGTGGTGTGGAGAGGGGAGGCAGATATGCATGGTCAACTGCTGGTCTTCCATAAACAACCTTGCCTAGACTTGTGCCTGGGAGGGTAACTTTCTAGGTGCAATCCCATGGTCATTCATGTCCGAAGGGGGTCTCCCATTCATGACAGCTTATTATGTGTGGCAAGGTGCACTACATGGTAGAATTTTATACATGGGACTGTATTTATTCATGGTATTATAATATACAAAATTAAGGTGGTGAGTTGGCAGAATCGTTAGCATGCTGGGCAAGAAGCTTCATGGCATTTTGTCTGTATGCATTCTGAGTTCAAATTCTGCCAAGGTCTACTTTGCTTTTCATCCTTTTGGGTTCGATAAATTAAGTACCAGTGAAACACTGGGGTCGATGAAATCAACTTGCTCCCTCCCCCAAAATGGCTGCCCTTGTGGCAAAATTTGAAACCATTATAATATAGAGAATAACATTTTATACAGGTTAACGTATTGCACGGGGTAGGATTTTATAGACAGCAGCAGTTTGGATCTGGTACTTCATTATATACATCAGGCATGGACAACATTTAGAGTGAAGCAGGCCACATGAGACAGGACTCATCATCAAGCAGGCTTCACTACTAAGAAAATCCAAGGTTATTTTTCATTGGATGCCATTTAAAAAGTCCCACGGGCTGAAGTTTGTCTGACTGATCTACCTTTTTATGATGATCATCATCATTTCATATTCATCTTCCATGCTGGTATGGGTTGGACAGTTTGACAGGAGCCGGCCAGGTAGAAAACTACCCCAAGCTATGTCTGTTTTGGCAGGGTTTTTATGGCTGGATGCCCTTCTTAACACCAACCACCCCACGGACTTAGTGCTTTTTATATGACACTAGCACAGGTGAGGTCTGTTTTGGCATGGCCCTTCCAAACACCAACCACTTTACAGTGTAGATTGGATGCTTTTTATATGGCACCAGCACTGACAAGGTCACCAAAGTAACTCACAAGACAAGGAATTTTGAGAGGGAAGGCAACGATAGAAGAGGTGATCAGAGAGAGAGAAAAAAAGAGAGGAAGAGAGAAGGAAAGAGAGAGGTGGAGAGCATAGTAACAGGGGGGAGGGCAGAAACAGATGTGCTGTTGTGGAGGAGATTCATGGTTACCCAGCCAGAGGGAAGAGCAAAATAATCCTGGGTGTGGCAATAGACAGATCTATATGCTAATTAAAAAATAATCCAGGGCGTGGCAGTAAAACCCTACCAGATTCACCATTCTCATTAAATGTTTCATCACTAAATGCATAGCATGCAGCGATGAAAACTGCAAGGGAAACTGGAAAAGAAATGAATGGTAACGCATTAAGCTACATAAAGTCTGTGGAGTGCTCAGCCACATAAATTTCATGAGAGTACCATTTAGATGCATGTGCTTTTATCACCAGCTTAACTTCATTAACACCATACCAAATGCCATATGAAATATAAGAGGTTATTCAGTTGCATCTTGGGAGGGTCATTATGCCAATAACAAACACATGCACTGACTCTAGTTCACTTCGTTATTATTCTTTTATACATAATGTTTCTGTCATCAGACTTCAGCCATGCTGGGGCATCGCCGTGAAGAATTTTAATCGAATGAATTGATCCCAGTATTTTTTTTTTATTTTTTAAGCCTGGTACTTATTCTATTAGCCTCTTATGCCAAATTGCTAAATTACGGAGGATGTAAACGTACCAACACCAGTTGGGGGGACAAACACACGCACATTCACACACATATATACATATAATACGACAGGCTTCTTTCAGTTTCCATCTTCCAAATCCACTCACAAGGCTTTGGTCAGCCCGAGTCTATAGTAAAAGACATTTGCCCAAGGTGCCACACAGGGGGACTGAACCCATAGCCATGTGGCTGGGAACCAAGCCACTCTTGTGCCTATACTGGTTAACTATTTAACCAACCAACTTATCAATTATTTGCTCAAACATTTGATTAAATCAATTGATCAGTTTGTCATAACCCTGTCAGTGTCATTTATATAATAAATTCATTTTGTGTTTATTTGATTTTTGTTGTTGATTCTTAAAGTTTTTTTATTATACATAGTAGCATATTATGTATGGAGTTTAATAGTCTTTTCTATTTTGGAAGGGTCATTATGCCAGTAACACATGCACTGGTTGTATTTCACTTCATTATTATTCATTTAACGAATCAATCAGTTTGCCATAATACTTTTGCTGTTGTTTATATAATAAATTAATTTGTTGATTCTTAAACATGTTTCTTATGTTTTTTTTTTCAAAGATTGGTGTCCCATACCAGGTCAGCTCATCTGAAGATTTGTGTTGCTGTGAAGGACCTGTAGATCACCATTTCACTCCGTCAACTTCTTCTCCTTCTTTGGAATATCCCATGTTTTAAACTCGGAGTAATTAAACACACAAGGAGTACTACTACTACAGCGTTGGAGCCATCAGAACAGCAGCAACAAAATAAGAAGAAATAAAGGCAAAATATAAACAAAAAAACAAACACGAGTTTTTGGAGCAAGTTGCTACTCTCCCAAATGGAAAATGGTATTGTCAAGAATGGTGCGATGAGCATTCTTAAAAAGTTCTTCGCACACACACACACACACACACACACGCACACACTGTTACCCTCTTCTTTAACCTGATCCTTAACCCCCTAAGCCAACCCCACCCCTCCTGCCAAAGTCGTTGCTTGTGTAAAAAGCTGGTGGTGCCAGTGTGTTCTGCAAGGTATCGCAGAACTTCAGTTCTTCCCAGTAGCTTCAATGATTAACCCCCTTCCCTAACCCCCACCTCCATCGCACACACACACTGCCCCTACACATACACACATAAACTCATCCCTCCCCACACACACATATTCCCTTTATCTTGCCCCTACCCCTCCCTCTTCTTTCAAACAGCAGCCATAAGAAAGAAAAAAAAAGAAAAAGCACAGACATTCTGTATAGAAAGATCAAAAAAACACAGTTATGTTATTTGAAATTCTGAAGAGTGAAAAAAAAAATAATAATAATAACAATAATAATAATACAACAAAACAATGAACAACACAAAAGGGATTTTTTTTCTGCGATACTCTAAATACCAATATCAGTGATAATGCCAAAAATGATAATAATGCTTAATATATATTTAATATATGACATTGAAAAATACAGATCAAAATAATATACAGGCATAGCAATATATATATACATGCGCACACACACATACAATCATATGTTTATACATATGTACATACACTAACATATATACATGTACACATACTAACACACATGTGCGTGTGTATATATATATATATATATATATATATATATATATAATATATATATATATACACATACATATATACACATACTCGCACACAAACATGCAGGCACACACATATTGATATATATCTGTGTGTATATATATATAATATATATATATATATATATATATATATATATATATATATATATAGATAGATAGATAGATAGATATACAATCAGTTGTCCATAAGTCAGAAAAAGATGAAATATAGTTTGTATGAAACCTATGGTAACAGTCTGAGCAATTAAATGCTATAACCAGTAAGATATTACTTGATGAAAATTATATATGTTTATGTATATATATACACACACACACACACGCACTCAAAAACATACTCACAAAAACATGCATATGTATATAGGTATGTGTATATATATTTATATATACACACGCGTATGTTAGTTTGTTAGTTTTATATAATACTTATATACATTTGTTTAATAAGTAAAGACACACAAATATAGATATTTATAAATACATACACATGTACAATACACATATATAAAGTGTATGTATATGTTGATTTTAAATATCTGTGCATATATATATATATAATATATATATATATATATATATATATATATATATATATATATATATATATATATATATATATATACACACACATACACACACACAGAAACATAAATCATTTAATATACTTAAGCATAATGTTACCAACTAGTTATTATTATCAAAGTTAGTGGAACCCAAATACTTTATTGACTTAAAATTATTTGCTGATTACTATTCTCAACAAGGACCATATATGAAATGTACAACAAAAAGCAGCTCCTACTGCATTTATATACTTAATATTATCTGCTGGTTATTGTTATCAACAAGGGCTCTAATTCAAAGTGATAGCAATAAGCAGCTCTCACTGTATTCCTTCTTGTGACTTGACTTATGTTTGGTAGAACAGTGTAAGCCTGAGGAGTGATGGAGTGATACGGTTTACATGAAACTTAAAATAGGCTCTACAACTAAATAGGAGTAACTTTTGATGCTTATTGAGGTAAAATGAACTGTATATAGACATATAATACATTCACACACATACACACATGTATATATAATTACATACATATATATACACACATATAGGTTTAGCAATGCAAACAAGGAAAACTGAACTCAAAAAGTGTATATATATATATATATATATATATTACTACTATTATTATTATTGATATTTGGTAGAAGTTACAGAATGACCCAAAGGCCGAGAGTTTCATGTGCGAACACTGATCTAACAAATCAAGCATAAAACTCTTGGCCCTTCAATCACTGTTACTTCTGCCAAGTATTAAAAAATATACACACACACTCATACATATATATTGATATATATATGTGTATATATACATATATATATATATGTATACAGTACAATAAATTTATGATGTATATATATATATATATATCAATCATAATAATAATTAGGCTTATTACAAAGTGGCATAGCATTACCTTTAATTCATTTTATATTTACAGCTTTACTCAGACCTACACGTGTTTCAACTGCATATGCGTATATAAATTCGGATTTTCCTTCAGCTTGAAGATACAGGCTCTGTTAAGGGCTTGTGAAACTTGAAGTTGCACAGAATCCGAATCAAACCGTTTTGAATAATATATACGCACACACACACACACACGCATATGCACATATATATAAATACATATGTATATTTAGTAAAACATGCATACATACGTGTTTGTATGTACATATTTCACTGCGTACATGCATGCATGTATGTGTACATGTATCCATATATGTAAGCACCACCTGATGCTTACATGTAAAATTATACCCAGATATAACAGACGTATTCACAAATATTACACACACACACACAGAACAACCACATATATATACTTAAAGAACTGACAACACAAACACATACTGATATGCTCAAGCATTTAACATCACATATTAACAAGTGCAAACTCATTAAAGTTAATGAGAAAACTATTCAAAGAAAAATCTGAGAGACAGAAAAGCAAAATTAATTATAGAAGATACACATAACTCCCTTTTGTGAAATTAGACACATATAAATATACATACATATAATATTATATATACAAACACTATTATATATATGATATATATAAATCTCAAATCTTCAGAATTAATATTCCGTGCATTTCGTAACTGATTTTTGGCAAAAGATCTTTCTAGAAAAACTCTTATCTTCTGCTTTTTATGGCATTTTAAATGGCTGGGTTACAGAACAATGTTTTTTTTTTTCTATTATTTTTTTGTGCAGTTTTTTTTTTAAATCATTTAATTTAATTTTTTTTTTTACGTTTTACAATTTTATAATTTTTTTTTTCTAAAAAAAAAATGACATTTTTCTCCTCCCCATTCTCCCTTCTCACTTCTTATTATTCAATACAGTTCTTTCTAAAAAAAAAAAAAGAAAAGAAAAAGAAAACAAAACCAGACACCTGTCTTATTCTACCTTCACTACTTTTACGAAAAAAAAGGAAAAAATTAATCATGTTTTATTTGTTTTTTGTTTGTTTTTTGGTGCCATGAAGAAAAAAAGAAAAAAACTGGTTATGTTTTTTTAATAATTGTTTATAATTAATCATCACCATATTTTAGAAAATTTTTTTTTCTCCTCATTTTTATCATTTGTTTTTACTAACACTTTTCATCACTCAAAAGTCATTTTCTTATTTTTCCTCTCTGTCTCTCTTGTGTGTATATATATATATATATATATATATATATATATATATATATATACATATATATATATATTATATATATATATATATATGCTTCTCTTCTTTCTTTCTCTCTAATCTTTAACATTTTGTCTCCATCATGACCAGCTATGGATCACAAGTTCTCCACCACTGATCTCTACCCTACCCCCACCTCCTTGGCCAGTCATCTCCACCTCCACTTCACTCTCACTCTCGACTCAATGCATGACAACGATCGGACATCATCGAAGTAGCGAGTGAAGAACAGTCGTCCGTCATCCACATTCACATGTTACCTGCTTGCTTGTGCTGCACATGGGACTAGTCAGGTGGCCATGGTCAGGGGGATCTGCCCCTTCGTATAGCCACCACCCAGCACACATGTGGCAAGCTAATGGATTAGTCAAGAGACTCAACTACATTCATATATGTCGTATGTAAAAGAAAACCTAAAAAGCACTGAATTTCCAGCCGAGTGATTCACCTCAGTATCCATGTGGAAACATGGAGCAAGCTAGGATATTCCCAAAGGGTTTATTCTCAATGATATCTACATGTGGCAAACTGAAACATCTAGGGAGTAACTCATATTTGCATACTACATGGAAAAATATATCTGGTGTGATTCACTTGCATTTGTATGCCACATGGAGGAAAGGGGGAAATTCTAATTGGGGTTAACTCACATTCGCGTGCTCCATGTGGCAAGTTATTTTAGTGGAATGAATCAGCAAATTTAATGGAGTGATTTATCTAAACCCCACATGTGGGAAGCTCGAATGTTGGTCATGTCTGGACTTGGTCGTACCACATGTGAGACACTAGTTTGGTAACATACATACATCCATTGCTAGAGGTGGAAACCTATAGCCACATGTAGGAAATTTGGGCATTCGTGGAGTTACTCATAATGTAGGGGAATGTATAATCACTTAACACTCAATATTAGTGGAAGATCTCACTCAGTTACACATTAAACTTGGAGGAACTACATTACACTCATGTGTAACTTAATGCTGGAGAGACTGACTAACATGTAGCATTAATGGGATATGAGCAGAATGGCTGACTCAGAGGTGGCAGGACTGGAGTGTGAGTGGAGTGTTTGATTTACATATAACAATTCTGGAATATGAGTAGAGAGTGTGACTCATCTATGACAATACAAGAATGTATGTAGAGTGAATGACTTGTATACAACAGTACAAGTATATGAGTGCAACAACACTGGAGTGTAAGTAGAATGAATGGCTCGTAGATGTATGTTATATGGCGATACTGGAATGTGAGTGAACTGTGACACATGTAACAACAGAGGAATGTGAGTGGAGTGTCCAACTCATGCATGACAATAAAGAAACATGAGTGGAGTGATTGATTTATATATGACAATATTGGAATGAGAGTGGAGTGTCTGATTTATGGCAGTACTGGAATGTAAGTTGAGTAACTGATTGGCACTCATAGTAAGATAATACTTTGATCATGAGTAAAGTGTCATACTCTTAGCCATGTATGTAGTGCATGTACACAAGACTTGTCCAGCATCATTTGAGGTGGGGGGGGGGCTGCACTAATTCTATGATATAAAATGTAAGAAAATTATAAAATCATGGAATAACTGTACACTAACATGTGGTGACCCCTCACTCAGTCACTCCTTATTCTTCCCTTTCTTTCTCTCTCACACACATGCTGGTATATAAATAAACACACATGTATATTATATATATAGTATGTAATATACATATATCACAACGAAAAAGAATCATAGCTTATGTGTTATTCTTTAACAAAAATTGTTTGATCGTGACTTTGAAGTTTCAGCTTGCTTAGCCTTCATCAGACTTGTTAAAGAATAATAAATATATACTCTACCAAATGTATTGAGTAATCTGTCAGTTTAATGTAAAATTGTTTTTATTATAACTCAACATAAAACCAAATATATACATATGTGTGTGTGTGAGGGCATGTGGCTTAATGGTTTGGCTGTTGCACTCATGTTTGCAAGATTGTGGTTTCGATCCCCAGACTGGGTGTTGTCAAGCAAAACTCTTCATTTCACGTTGGTTTCTGATCACTTTGACATCTGACGTGTAGCACATTGTGTACCTGTACAGGGAATGTTGATATGATGAGAGGAATAAGCTAGCATACAGCTCAAACATTTGAATATTATAAACAAATATTCCGAGCAGATTGCTCTGCATGAAACTGTAGAACCTTCTTCTGTCCTCTACCGAAGGAAAGTTCCCAAGATGCATAAACATTATTTATTTATATATATAAGATATAGTGCTTTTTACCTCGCATTTATGCATTCAGACACATGTATCTATTTTCATGTGCGTGTGTGTGTGTGTGTGTAGTCACATGGCATTGTCATGTGACCACTTTAGTGAGATTTGAATTGAATGCATTTCTCCATTTCGATTGAATTCCTCTTGTGCCATTTTAACGGGACTGAAGAATTCATTAACTTCTCAAGCAAAATAATTACAGACATCTATGATAGTTTCTTGTTGTTGTTATTGTTATTTATTATTATTGTTGTTGTTGATGATAACGTTGATGATTTGTGCTCCTGGCTAACTAAGACCATGTCTTAGTTTCAGTTCTTCGTTGGAAATGGAGCTTTTTCACTTGTGCATATAAACTCACACAAACACGCACATGTATATTTGCAGAAATGTGGAGAAGAGGTGGCATGCATGCACATTCACATGCAGAAACAAACACAAGCACAAATATATATAATGCTGGTGATCCCTTTCTTCCTTGTAACTTATTAGAGTGTGGGACATTACTGAATATTTCCTTATTTTGGTGCAGACCTTACAGTTGATCAGTCATACACACTTTCAAACATACACCTATGTATGTGTATATATGTATGTATATAAACATGTTTGTGTATATATATGCTTACATGAGGTGTGGGTTCAAGTCTTGCAGGCAACCATCGACTTTTTCTATCTAAGGGTTATTTTTTAAACCTAATATTTACTCACTATTATTTATGGCTTCAACTGCTTTGAGATTTACTGTTCTTTAAACAATTTATTTCACATTCTCTCAAAAGTTTCTGAATTCTTAAATATATAAAAATGAAAGAAAATAGAGTGACAGAATCCAAGTGAATACCTAAATAAGCACCTTGCGATAAAACTTGGTTAACAAAACATCTTGTAAAGAGTATATTAAACTATATAGATTAAATATTCTAGGTAATGTGTATAAACTATAAATGTGAGGTTATTCACCAACTGACAAGTTTGTACATTAATACCTAAAGTGACAGCCTAAGAGGCGGGGTGGGGCAGGGAAGAGCAGCAAGGCACCCTAAAACCACATAGCGAAGGACTATTGACAAAGAAAGGAGATGAGAAGGGTGTAGAAGTTGGAATGAGACTATAAGAGTGTCCGAAAACAGAGCTGAATGGAGAGCTCATGTTGTGACCTTATGTGCCTCATGGCACAGAGGGAACTAACATTAATCCCAGAATGCAATGGCAACCAGACAAATAATCTATTCTTGATTTGTTTTATTCACTTTTGAATGTTTCGAATGGCTTGAGAAACTGTTCCCTCTCGCTATACAATGTCTTGTAAGCATAATCAATCAAGTTATTATAAAATAACTTTCATTGCTCTGGCGAGAAGATTTCAGAAGAGGAATTAGTGTAACTGTCTCTTTAATTAATTCATTCATTAGTCGACGGCAACCTGACAGAATCATTAGCATATCAGACAAAATGTGTCTATCTTTGATGTTTAACCCTATGTCATTTCCAGTCTTGGTTCCAAACATGACCATCCCAATTTTAATTCAGACACAGTGTATCTAGGATTACATTATCTGATGTGTCCATCCTCATTACTGTGTTCGCTTGATCCCAAGTCATCCTTGACCTACGAGATCTCTGGTTAAATATGTTCCAACCATGACCATCCCATCTTATGTTCAGACCGTGTATCAAGGCTGAAGAGGGAGCTCTTGTACCATCTTGGTTCTCCTTTTCTAATTCTATCCACGTCCAGAATGCATTACATAGAATGTAAAATGTCTCTAAGATCACCCTCTGAGAGGAGAGGGTGGCAAGTTGAGAATTGCTGAAGCATGGAATAAACTACCTGCATCAGTTCTTAGCTGTCGAGACACCACATTCTTCAAAACTTCCATACTTCCTGAAATCCACCCACAGTACACTTGATGCCCCTCAATTCCATTTCTTCCCTTTTTTTTTTTTTTGAAGATTTTTTTCCACTGTTCACTTCTTGTGCATATTCTGTGCACTGTTCTTGCAGTTTTGGTTACTTTTTCTGATGAATCGTTATGCACCTGAGCACTGTATATAATAAGTTCGTTATTATAGCCCTGCCCTCAAAAAATTAAAGATAAAATTTGACTTGATCACAATTTGAATTCAGAATATAAACAATGCTTAACTTGCCAGATATATATCATATATCTGTAATATGTGATATCAAATTTATCAGTGTATATGATATATGTTACACACTGTATGGGAAATATGTCATAGAAATATGTAATATCAAATATATCAGAGGTATATGTAAGTTATTTCAGCACCCATGAAGTCAAATTTTGTCTGCTACAACCTATGTGTAAGTTTTCATGCACCAGGCGCCTTTAAAGGAGGATGTCTCAAGGCTTATGACGCAGTATTTGGTGTTCTAATATGGCATCCATGTTAAGTTGGAGATATATATATATATATATATAAGTTCAGCAAAAATTTAGATTCAAATGAATATGATACTTAATTTAGATGCACCAGAATTTTGTATGGTGTTATCCATAAAAATCCGTGGGGTGATTATAATCAAAATAAGCAACAAGAATGACTCCGGTAATTTGGTACAATCGTTTCGTACTACATCATTTTATTAAATGTTGTAAGTATTCTTGTTGCTTATTTTGATTATATATATTATATATATATATATATATATATTTGTGTGAAGGCACATGGCACAGTGGTTCAAGCATCGGGCCTACAATCATGAGGTTGTGAGTTCAATTCCCTGGCCCAAGTTGTGTGTTGTGTTCTTGAGCAAGACACTTTACTTCACGTTGCTCCAGTTCACTCAGCTGTAGAAATGAGTAGCGATGTCACAGGTGCCATGCTGTATCGGCCCTTTTGCTTTTCCTTTGGATAATATCGGTGGCCTGGAGAGTGGGAACTGATATGCATGGGTGGCTGCTGTCTTGCACAAGCAGCCTTGTCCAGACTTGTGCTTCAGAGGGGAACTTTCTAGGTACAATCCCATGGTCATTCGTGACTGAAGGGGGTCTTTATCTGTTACCTTTTATATTTGTGTGCATGTGATATGTGGTTCCTGAGTCCAACTGTTTTCCGACACGTAGGTCTCAAAGACCTCAAAATATTAGATTCTAAACTCCTTAAAGCACTTGATCTCATTGAATCTCTCTTATTGATCTCAATTAAACTCACTTATTGATTATCCACCAACAATAATGGAGAAGATTCTAGTATTAATGCACAAATTGAAAAGATGAACAATTCTAAATTTAAATGCTTCCCAGGTTGACTTAGGCACCTTTGGCAGCAGACTGGCTGAAGACAATATTCTTGCTGTAGTTAGATATGGTCCTTTTGAGTTCAAATCCTACCCAGGTTAACTTTAATTTTCATCATTCTGGAGTTGATAGATAACCAATAAAATATAGAGATTTTATATTCTTAGATGGAAATGGAATTAGGACAAAAGAGCAACCCTAACTGTCCTCCTGGGGCCAAGAAAATAAAATAGCAATGAAATACTGGGGTAGCTTTAATATTCCTATATAGTATTCTAGATATGAATGGAATTAGAAGACTAAGATTGACTTTAGCTTTCATATTTCTGATGTTAATCTACCCCCAATATTTTACTGGTACTTTATTTTAATATGTGAATGGAATTATAGAAGAAGACTAGCTTTGTCTTTCCTCCTCCTGGCATCGATTAAATGAAGTAACAGTGAAATACTAGGGTAGATTTTGTATTTCTACAAAGCATCCTAAATATGAATGGATGAAAATATAATAAAAGATTAAAACTGAAGTTGACAGAATTATGCCACATGAAGCTACTGAAGACAAATTTAATATTTGTTATAAAGCATTCTAGATGTGAATGGAATTACAATAAAAGACAGGCTAAGATAGTCTATGATGAAATTTATTTTATCAACACCCTTTCATGAAATATTGGGGTAGATTTAATATTGTTATAAAACGCTCTAGTTGTGAATCAGTGTAAAACATTCACAAAAGATCTGAATTATAACAGAAGACCAATACTAAGATGTAGTGTTTAAATTTTTCTATATATAACGGTTAGCTTAAGTAGGAACGTTAACATTTTGGGCAAAATGCTTAGCGGCACTTCATCCATCTTTACATTCTGAGTTCAAATGCTGCCTGGGTTGACTTTGTCTTTCATCCTTTCAGGGCCAATAAAATAAGTACCAGTTGAGCACTGGGATTCAATGTAATCGATTGACCCCTTTCCCCAAATTACTGGCCTTGTGCCAAAATTTGAAACAAACAGCGGAATATAATATCTGTTAAACAGCAGGAGCACTGTTAAATTGCTGAGGGCTTTGCTATCTTGCTTCAGTTGGTTAAGGTTGTATGGAGGGTGGGCTTGCTGAAAGTTAGTGTAGTGTGGTCCTGTTTGTAAGTTTTGCGTGTGCATTCTGCATATTCATTGGTGCCCCCCACAGCTCTGATATTCTAATATAAGACTAAATATCCATATTATGCACCACATGCTCACATTTTCTATATCTTTTATGTTTCAGTCATTGGACCGTGGCCATGCTGGGGCACTGCCTTGAGGGATTTTAGTCAAATGAATTGACCCTGGTACTTATTCTAAAGCCTGGTGCTAAGTCTATCAGTCTCTAGCCAAAACACTAAGTTATCAGGATGTAAACAAACCAACACCAGTTGTCAAGTGAGCAAATGTATGTACATATATATATATATACACACTCTCACTTTCTACCAAAGTCACTTGCAAGGCTTTAAGTTAGCCTGGGGCTATAGTAGAAGACACTTGCCCGAAGTACCGCACAGTGGGACTGAACCTAATGTTGTGTGGTTGTGAAGCTAACTTCTTACTACATGGTACAAAATGTTTTGGTACAGCTGTTTCGGTGTTGCCTATTCATTGTTGATGATTTGATGCTGACCAATTTGACATCAGTCATTTCAATGCTTCTCCCTCTTTCCTTATGTATATGAGCAGAGGGAATGTGTCAATTGTATTCAATTAGTAAATTATGTCTCTCTCCCTCCCTCCCTCTCTTGATGTGTGTAAGCATATTTTTTTATGCATAATGAAGATGTGGCTTTGGGGTTAGGTTATTCAGCTCACAATTGTAAGGTTCTGAGTTCAATCCCCAGTGGCACATTGCATCCTTGAGCAAGGCACTTTATTCCACATTGCTGCAGTCCACTCAGCTGGCAAAGATGAGATGTTGTACCTGTAATTCAAAGGGCCAGCCTTGTCACACTCTGTGTCATGCTGAATCTCACTGAGAACTACACTAAGGGTACACGTGTCTATGGAGTATTCAGCCACTTGCACGTTAATTTTACAAGGTGGTTGTTAGGCTGATTAGACCAGCTCGTCATCATAAACAATGGAATATCTTGAGAACTACGTTAAGGGTACATGTGTCTGTGGAATACTCAGCCACGTGCACGTTAATTTTACAAGCTAGCTGTCCCGTTGATTGGATCAACTGGAACCCTAGTCATCATAACTGATGGAATGCCAGTTTTTATGCAAATGAGGAAAAGGGAAAGGGTTTATGTCTACCATGTTCATTGAAATATATTGTAATGTCTCTCTCTCTCTTCCTCCTCCTCCTTTCTCTCTCTCTCTCTCTCTCTCTCTCTATGCATGTGAGCATATTTCTGTACATGTATGAGCAAAGAAGTGTTTGCCAATTATATTCTATAATGTCTCTTTCCTCTTCATCCTCCTGTTCCTCTCTCTCTCTCTGTTTATCTGTGGGAGTATATTTCTCTTTATGCATATGAAGAGAGGGGAAAAGTCTTCTTGTCAACCAGGTCCAAGTAACAAATTATAATCTCTCTCTCCCTCTCATTCACTTTCTGCTTCTGTGTCTATATTTCTGCATATATGCATGTGTGTGCTTCCAGCACCAAAACCTGTTGCCAAAACAGGTCGAATAAACATGAGTACATATACGTTTTTTTTTTTCATTTATATTTGGCAGAAGTTACAGAGTAACTCAAGGGCCAAAAGTTTCATGCATCAAACTGATAAGTGCCAATGCACGAAACTCTCGACCCTTGTGTCACTCTTTAACTTCTACTGTTTATTAATAAAGGACTTACGTATTCTAAACATTGTATTCTGGAGATATGCTTTCCAAATCTACACAGTCTGCAACTTAAATCACAATTTTAATCCTTCATCATTTTCATTTCTTAATATCCTTGCTCTGGGAAAGGCATGGATGTCACATAATCATATTTATTGACCCCCCCCTTCTTTATAAATCTGAGCTCGTAATTGCTATATAATAAATGAATATACTTACATACGAATATATGGTGGTGGTGGTGGTGGTGGTGATGGTAAGTAGTGGTGGTGGTGGTTGTGGTGGTGGTAAGATGTGAGTGGAGAACGACATGTGGTGGGGACTACAGTATTGAAGATTACACACAAACATACATACACACACACACTCAAGTGTACATACTGTTATTGTTTTCGAGGAAACAAATAAAATATCTTCTATCCATATCATTTGCTATGTGTACCGTTGTTTATTGTTATAGCAACTAGTGAAGAATCACCAGGTTCAAATCTTAACCCAAGCACTCGTTTGGGGCACTAAACCAGAACATTTATTTTTTAATTTATTTATTGTTTTTTTTTAATGGTTTAATCAAAGAAGAAGGGGACATGAGCCATGATCCTTTATATTTGAGCTTCCACGAAGGGTTATAGGCAGAGCCCTTAAAGAAAGATAAAAATAAAAAAGGAACAATAGTCCTATCTCCAGACCTGGGTTAACTGCTTGTAACACAGTGGACGACTCCAAAGGTACCCAAGTTGACTGGATGGTGACAGTGGAGGAGATGGTGGTGGTGTTGGTAGAGATGGTGGTATGACCCTCAAGCAACTGATTAAGTTCCCTACTTGATGTTATGATGCCATCTTTCTACATGGCTTACCTCAATTCTATACCGTTATTGAAAATTTCTGTATTTTCTGGCATACTATTTGACTTAGTATATAGCATAAACATTGAAACATCGTCCCTATCTTTCCAAATCTTGCTGCATTTCACATGGAATCTTTGACCCTACAAAGCCGTCTTGCTGTTTATTTATTATTATCATTTATTTATTTTTTTTTTTGTTTGCTGTACATTTTTGTCTGAAAAATTCGACTTATATACTAGAAAATACGGTACCTGCAGCTACCACACTTAGTTGTAAATTTTCGCCTGAAACATTTGACTTGTATACAAGAAAATATGGTACCTGTGACTACTACACTTAGCTGAACATTTTGGTCTGAAAAATTCGACTTATATACCAGAAAATATGGTACCTGTAGCTACCACACTTAGCTGTTAATTTTTACCTGAAACATTCAACTTGTATACCAGAAAATACGGTACCTGCGACTACCAGCCATCGCCTACAGCATCATCTCTTTCCCAGCCACTACACCTACCAGTCTGTAACTGATGATGTGAGAAGAAACAGGGAGAGTTTCACCCAAGCCGGATGTAAAATGTGAAAAAATAATAATAATAATAAAAGTTTACATTTATGAATTTCAAGAAAAGAAGCATTCAACCCATGCTAGCATGTCATAACAAAATGGGGTAAATAAATGTATTTCAACAACGAAGATCCATATTGTTTTTAGTTCCATAATTCTGGTTTCCCTCTTTCTTAAACGGAGTTAAGAATATTACTGGTATTGTGTAGTTAGTAAGTCAGTTGTTTAAGAATTAGTTCTAGGTTCAAGCCGAGGAACTACTCAAAGTCTTAACTATTTGTACAACACAGTATTGCATGAGATTGTATTGTTCAGTCAGTCCTGAAATGCATGAGATGACAAAAATTATACTAACATTGTTTACATTCATTTTGGAGGAAGTAAGGAACTCTGATGTAAGGAACAAAACTAACACTTCTATCATCTATTTTTCTGCAGTAACAGAATTATTAAGGGCCTGGGCTTTTGGCATAGAACAGGATGTTAAAGGTTAATTTATGGCTACACATATTTCTCATACACGTGCCTCTGTGTGCATGCACACGGGTGTGTATTGATATATATATATATATATATGTATGTATTTATATATGTATAACTCCAAGAAGATTGGTATGGATCTGTGTCAACAAAACTCATATTTAGTAAAAAGAAGTTGACAAAATGGATACAATGAACTTGTGGTGAGGAGTGGAAAATCTGATGTTTCGGACAATCAACGTGCAGCAAATTGTTCTCTTAGCTTTTCTTTGAAGACAATCCGTCCAGAACATATTTTCAGCTCCACACAAAGTTCAATGTACTCATATTGTTTCAGTCATTAGACTGTGGCCATGCTGGGGCACCACATTGTAGGATTTTTGTCAGACAAATCAACCCCTCTACTTGCTATTATTTTATTAAGCCTGGTACTTTTTCTGTCAGACTGTTTTTGCCTAACTACTACGTTACGGGGACATAAACAAACCAACACTGGCTGTCAAATGGTGATGGAGGACCAAGCACACACATTTGAGTTTCTGTCAAATGCATTCACAAAGTCTTTGATTAGCTTGGCTTCGGGCTATAGAAGACATTTGCCCAAGGTGCAAAGTAGTGGGACTGAACTCAGAACCATGTGTTTAGGATGCACACTTCTTACCAACATATATATATATATATATGGATCAAAACAGTTTGATTGAAATTCATTGGTACTCAAAGTTTCAAGCATGATGCTAATCTTCAACCATTAGCTGAAGATATATATATATCATAGCATACAATAATATATAATATATATGTTTATTATATATGCTATTAATATATATATTCTATGCTATAATATATATGCTATAACATATATATGTCATAGCATAGAATATATATATTAATAGCATATGGCGGTGCCCCAGCATGGCCACAGCTCATAAGCTGAAACTAGAATCAATCAATCAATCATATATTATAGTGTTGTGTGGTAAGAAGCTTGCTTCCCAACCACATGGTTCCGGGTTCAGTCCCACTGCATGGCATCTTGGGGAGGTGTCTTCTACTATAGCCTTAGGCTAACCCAAACCTTGTGAGTGGATTTGGTTGATTTGTGTGTTTGTCTTCCTACCACCATCACTTGACAACCGGCTGTGCTTATGTCCCCGGAACTTCATGGTTCAGCAAAAAGAGACTGATAGAATAAGTACTAGGCTTACAAAAAATAAGTCCTGAGGTTCATTGGTTCGTATAAAGGCGGTGCTCCAGCATAGCCACAGTCAAATGACTGAAACAAATAAAAGAATATATTATAGAATAGAAGAAAAAAATCTAACATTGCATGTAGGATTTGAATGCTACATGTGCTGTAAACCATGTAGCTGTGCCAATCACTATACCAAAGTGACATTACAATTTTGATTGTCCACATTGCGAGATATAAGGCAAGAAGCTTAAGGTTTCACATAGCAATGGCCTGTCAACAAGGGATTTAAACCACACACAAATCACAGCATCTTATATGCACTTAATATGGGGGATGGAAAAATGTAAGATTGCACATACACATACACGTGTGTGTGTTTGGGAAGAGGCTTAGCCTAGTGGTTAGGGAGTCAGACTCATGGTCGTAAGATTGTGGTTTCGATTCCTGGACAGGGTGATGCATTGTGTTCTTGAGCAAAACACTTCATTTCACGTTGCTCCAGTCCCCCTTTCAATCAGGGGGTGGGGAATGTTGGCCTGCTCGCTTAGCCAGCAGGGTAGCGTCATCTGACGGCTAAAACAATTCAAAAGTGCATTGTGACCAGTGATGTGTAATAATATTTGACAGTGTGGTTGGTTATGTGATCACATTATACATATGTGTGTGTGTGGAGGACCAGTGGTTAGGGCAGTGGACTGTGGCGGACTTGTGATCATAGGATCGCAGTTTCAATTCCCAGACTGGGCATTGTGAGTGTTTATTGAGCAAAAACACTTAAAACTCCACGAGGCTCCAGCAGGGGGTAGTGGCAAACCCAGCTGTACTCTTTCACCACAAATTTCTTTCCTCCTGTTTCTGTTGTACCTGTATTTTAAAGGGCCAGCCTTGTCACATTCTGTATCATGCTGAATCTCCCTGAGAACTATGTTAAGGGTACACATGTCAGTGGAGTGCTCAGCCACTTGCATGTTAAGTTCATGAGCAGGCTATTTCGTTGATCGGATCAACTGGAACCCTCGTCGTCATAACCGATGAAGTGCCGTAGTAATATATATATATATATATATATATATATATATCTTTTATTTGTTTCAGTCATTAGACTGCAGCCACACTGGGGCACTGCCTTGAAGAATTCTTTTATTGCTGAATGAATCAACCCCTATATTTATCCTTTTATCCTATTGGTCTCTTTATGGGAACGTAAACATACAAACACTGGTTGTCAATGGTAGTGGGGGACAAACACAGACACTCACACAGATGCTATATATATATATATATAGGATGGGCTGCTTTCAGTTTCCATCTACCAAATCCACCCACGAGGCTTTGATCGGCCCAAGGTTGTAGCAGAAGATAGTTGCACAAAGTGCCAAGCAGTGAGACCAAGCCCAGAACCATATGGTTGGGAATTGGGAAGCAAGCCTCTTACACATAGCTATGCCTGTACCTGTCCCCTGATCCAACACGACTCTTATGGAACAAACAACTCAATTAGACTCCCATGAACATGTAAAGAACCCCATTGTTTTTTCTTTTTTATATAAAAAAAAAGCACCAAAAAACATGGTCAATGCAGAAACTAGGGATAGACGAGTGGTTGGTGAAAGCTGTGCAGGTCATGTACAGGGACACTATCAGTAAGGTGAGGATTGGCAACGAGCACAGCGAAGCAATCAGGGTACAAGTAAAGGTTCACCAAGGATCAGTTCTCAGCCCCCACTTGTTCATCATAGTACTCCAGGCAATAACAGAGGAGTTTAAGACAGGCTGCCCCTGGGAGCTCCTCTATGCTGATGACCTTGTTCTTATAGCTGAATCACTACCAGGACTGGAGAAGAAGTTTCAGGTATGGAAACAAGGTCTAGAATCGAAGGGCCTTAGAGTTAACCTCGCAAAAACCAAAATTGTAGTAAATAGGAAGGCAGACAAATGACAAATCCCTCCAGGTAGATGGCTCTACTCAATCTGTAGAAAAGGCGTGGGTAGAAACTCTATAAGATTTAGCTGGTGTAAGCTTTGGACACATAAGAGGTGCAGCAATATCAGAGGAAGGTTAACAGAAAAAATAGTTATTGTGTGTGGAATATGTACAGGTGCAATAAACACTGAAAATGTGCAGAAAATAGACTCCATCAAACTGTCAGAGGGGTGGGGGTAAGCTTCTGTTATCTAAGTGACTAAGTAGCAGAGGTAGATGCTCCGAGAGCGTAGCTGTGAGAATAAGAATAGGCTGGACAAAGTTCAGAGAGCTCCTACCTCTGATGGCAACAAAGGGCCTCTCTCTTGCAGAGTGAAAAACAGATTGTATGATGCTTGTATGCGAAGAGCTATGGTACACAGCAGTGAAACATGGGCTGTGACAGCCGATGACATGCATAGGCTTGAAAGAAATGAAGCTAGTATGCTTTCCTGGATGTACAGTGTCAGTGTGCATGTATAACAGAGTGTAAGCATCTTGAGAGAAAAGGTGGGCATAAGAGGCATCAGATGTGGTGTGCAAGGGAGACAACTGCGCTGGTCTGGTCATGTGATGTGCATGAAGGAGGACAGCTGGACTGAACCTGTTGAGATTAACCCAGGAAGACATGGGACGAGGTAGTGAAGCATGATCTTTGAATTTTGGGCCTCACAGAGGCAATGATTAGTGACTGAGACTTTTGGCGATATGCTGTTCTTGAAAAGACCCATTAAGCCAAGTGAAATTGTAATCATGGCCGATGCTAGTGTCATGTAGCTGATACATAAAAAGCACCTTTTGAATATTGGGCCTTATAGAGGCAAAGTGGTCAATGCTGGGAGCCCATGGAAATCTCCTTTCGAGTGTTGGGCCTCACAGAGGCTATGACGAATGACCAAGACCTTTAGCATCATGTCATGCTTGAGAAGAAGACCCATCAGGCCAAGTAAAGTCATAGTCGTTGCAGATACTTGTGTCACGGAAATGGCACCCGTGCCGGTGACACATAAAAGGACCCATTACAGAGTGGTTGGCACTAGGAAGGGTATCCAACTGTAGAAACCATGTTAAATCAGACTGGAGTCTGGTGCAGCCTTCCAGCTTGCCAGCCTTGGTCAAACCGTTCAACCCATGGTCAATGGATGTTAAACGATGATGATTATATATACACACACATACACACAAAGAAACAAGGGGTACTGAAAAGTGCCTGGTTTTGGCAAAATAAAATACAGGAGGGTCAGTTAATTATGATTTTATTCAACATAATCCACACTTATTGCAGCAGCCCTTCAGATTTTCTAAGCTCTGTAAAAGGACTGGGATGGTTGGGCCTCCAACTAGGCCTTTTGCAGTACCCTTAAAGCCAGGTACTTTACAGCTTAAAAATTCCAACAGGTCCCTAATCTCCTCAGAGGAGACTAAACATCTATATATGATTGACACCAATACTTATGACAGGTTGTTAGAAAACAACATTACACAGATCAATAGAAGCACTTCCTTACACACATACATCATCAGTGAAGCCAAACAATTGGCCAACAACTTAGATATAGCAAATAGGGCAGAGATTTTAGCTAAAAGGAATGCCTTTATTACTGTCAAAGACTATAAACTGAATTTTGCCTTCAACCTGTCAAAATCCAAGACCTGTCTGGCGAGCAAACACATACTGAGAAACATCAAAAACAACATAAGGAGAGCCACCAACCTCTCCCTATGGCATAGCACCAACAAGGTGGTTACATGGTTTAATACCAACAAGGGGAGAGGCAGAGCAAGGTTCGATATTTACCCACTTATATCGAAAGGGTTACTGGTCAAGGCATTTTCCTTCGCTAAGGTCTTCACTGTCATTAGTGACGAGGACATAGATGTCATTATGCATGCCAGAAAAACAGTACTGTTCAATAAGGGTTCGACTTAATAAGTGCTATAGACAGACCATAGTTAAGTTCCAAATTCGGTAATATTGCGAATAAATGGTTCATCGTTGGTTCTATGTCAGTGTGTATATATAAGAAATTTTGCGTAATACGATTAAAAAAACCAAGGCTGTGTAGATATTAGAGCATTTATAGATAGAAAGTCTATTTATCTATAAATGCTCTAATATCTACACGGCCTTGGTTTTTTATCTTATAATGCAAAAAATTCTTATATATATATATATATATAGATATATATATAGAAGGTTGAAAAGGAACACACGAGTTGATATATATGGAAAAAAAGTCAAGAAAGAAAATGCTAAAATAATTTTATAAAAACCATTTCAGTACCAATTTCAGTCATTGACACTTTTTCAAATGTAAATTTGGAAAAAAAATTTTGGAAAAGTTATAAGAAAAGTTTTTTAAAAGAATATTTGCATAGTCTTCAAATACAACTAGCATTTTCCTTGTTTCTACCAAAGAGAGAGAGAAGCAGGCAGAAACAAGGAAAATGCCACTTGTATTTGAAGACTATGCAAATATTCTTTTAAAAAAACTTTTCTTTTAATTTTTCTAAATTTAATTGTTTAATTGTTACAGTTGAAAAAGTCACAATGACTGAAACCGGTACTGAAATGTTTTTTATAAAATTATTTTAGCATTTTCTATCCTTGACTTTTTTTTCCATATATATATATATATATATATATATGACAGGCTTCTTTCAAGACAATAAGTTACAACCATAGAACGAAGAGCAGTCTCAGGTAGATTGGTACCAACAGAGTTAATCCTTTTGTTGCAAAATTTCTGTTGAACTACATTATCTGTGATTTAAAGAATTTTGAAAATAATAAAGAATTTAATAAAATAACTTTGGTTTTTGGAACATAAATCAACATAAAATTTTGATGGAAGGTTTTTAATTTAAATCTCTTTCAAACAAGACATTTGTATTACAGAACTAGTGATGATCTCGAAAGGATTAAACATAATCCATTAGCCCTTTAGCATTCAGATTACTCTGCCAAATGTAATGCTAATTTCTTCACATTTCTTCACAATTAATCAATGATTATCTGACTGCTTTTATTTTTGTTTTTAGTAGCTAGTTGTAAAATCTCGAAGAGATCAGTATAGTAACTCTACTAATAAGTAAAGTTAATCTCCACATCAAAGTGGCTGTTCTGTGTTACTACTAGTTTAACCCCAGGCAGATCTTCCACCAGCTGTACATATTGAAGATCGAGGGAAAGAGAGAGAGAGAGAGTATGAAACAGCAAAAGTGTTAGAGAGAGAGCAGGAGAAAGTTGGTGAAGTTCTAGAAGATACTCACAAGTAACAAGGAACAGAGCATAGATGTGGTGGTAGAGTAAAGAAAAGAAAGGTACAAAAGTCATCATATATGCAGTGAGCTGTTGCCAAGAAGGCGCAATTGCAGTGACTGGCAAAAACCTGGGTAGAGGGCTGTGAGAGCAGAAAAGGGGACTGGAAGAAAATCATCATTTATGAAGAGGAAAAGTGAGGAAGAGAAAGATGCTGTTTAGAAGAGGAGATGTAGTTCAGCTTCTTGGTGTAGGATGTGTGAAAAGTTTGTTGTTACATGTGGGTTGGACCCAACTCTTCTAGCACTCAGTTTTGCTGATGTGAACGGGTCTTCCTCTAGAACCTTATATCACCAAACATCTCAGTCTGTTGTCATTTCCTCCATGAGCCCCAACAACCTAGAGTCAGTCCTCACCACTTCATCCATATACACATACACACACACACAATATAATATCACACACACACACACACATATATACATATATATACATATATATATATATATATATATATATATATATATATATATATACAGATATTAGTCAATTCGAGGATGTCAGGTCCTAATTGGGGATTAAATAATCCAAAGATTTTACTAGTTAATCACTATCACATAAGAAGAAAGCCTCAACAATATGTTAAGGATTATTATAGTAATACATGGCTCAGTGGTTAGAGTGCCGAGCTTACGCTCTTGAGGTTGTGAGTTCGATTCCCAGACCGGGCTGCGTGTTGTGTTCTTGAGCAAGACACTTTATTTCACGTTGCTCCAGTTCAATCAGCTGTAGAAATGAGTTGCAACATCACTGGTGCCAAGCTGTATCGGCCCCTTTGCCTTTCCTTTGGATAACATCAGTGGTGTGGAGAGGAGAGGCTGATATGCATGGGCGACTTCTGGTCTTCCATGAAACAACCTTGCCCGGACTTGTGCCTGGGAGGGTAACTTTCTTGGTGCAATCCCATGGTCATTCATGACCGAAGGGGGTCTCCTCACATATTGTTAGTAATGATGAAAGGAAAAAATGGTGGTTTTGGATGTTTAAATAATTTAAACATTCATAATTCTGTTTTCTTCCTCTTGTTCCTTGCTGTTGAAGAGCATAGGCTCGAAATGTAAAAGACTTTCTAACTAAAACAACTGAGAAACTTACTATATATAAATGGGGAAGTCTTCTTAAGGAAACTGGACACGCTCCTATTTCACAATACCAGATGAACCAATGGCTCAACATAAGGCACAGTTGAGGGCAACAGTGTCAAATACCCTCATACACCAGATGGGCCATTGACAATTTTGATGGGATCACATCAGTTGGAGGAGAGGAACCACGGAAGGATTGTGAAGAGTGCACAAAAATATAGAATGAATAAATGCATGACCACAGCCATCTGGCTGAAACACATAAAAGAGTAGAATAAAAGAAATATATATATATACACATACACACACACACTATATGCTATTGAAATTATATATATTTTAGTTTGAGTATATAGATCGGTAGCCACTACACACATTTTTTTCTCCCCTTGTTTTTTTTCCGTGTTCCTTTCTGTAGAAGAGCGAAGGCTTGAAACGTAAAAGACTTTTTCTATTCCTGAGTGTTATACTAAATACATCTGTTTGTTTTGTACACCACCTGTCTTCATCTTTTGTTTTTTTTCATGATCTCTCCCTATATATATATATGCTATTGAAATTATATATATTTTAGTTTGAGTGTATATATATATATATATATATATATATATATATATATATATATATATATATTTATATATGTGTGTGTGTTAATTTGAATAATGCACAGTATTTGATTAGTTTGAGGTGTTGTGGGAGATGGTACAAGAAATAACAGCAGTGAGAGGAGATGTTGTGCAAACGTGGGTTGTTTACAATTAGATTAATAAGAAAGTTTTGGATTCAGGTTACAGTTCTATTTATAGAATTAGTTATGCAAACTGCTAATTATGCAATGAGTTCACACTGCAGAATTAAAACTTCCAGACACCGTAACAGAGGCTAAATCTCCTGTCGCATTTAGATTTACTTTGCTTTTCTTGCGGTTAGAAATCTGTGAGTAAAACAAGAAAAACCTGTGCAGTAACTGAGGTGAGAAATGATTAAATATTTTAATTCTTTTACCTTTTACTCTTTAAATGTTTCAGTCGTTAGACTGTAGCCATGCTGGGGCACCACCTTGAAATTTGTAGTCGGTTGAATCCCAGTACAAGTACTTACTCCATCGGTCTCTTTTGCTGAACTGTGCTAAGTTACAGGGATGTAAACACACCAACACCTTACTTTTAATTTACAAAATGTGACTCTTCACTCCTAATGGACATATATTTCCTACATATGTATATTTTATATATATATATATAAAATATAAATTAGAGATAAAACCACTATTATGCAACTCAAACAGTGATAGACATAAAGTTACATAATAGTGGTTTTATCTCTAATTTATATTTTATATATTTATATTGTGAAATTTGATTTAATACTAAATTGAATTTTTCCCTGTAAGTTTAGAGTTATACTCCCTAATATTATGTATATATTGTATGTATGTGGTGCTAAATTATTATAAATTTAAAACAGTATAAATGAATTAACACCTCTGTGATTTTTTGGCCACCCTATATATATATATATATATATATATGTGTGTGTGTGTGTGTGTGTGTATGTATGTGTTTTATGTGTGTCAGGTATTATGTGTGTCAACAACCTAATAGCCCAGTTTAGCATTCAAGTTACATAATAGTGGTTTTATCATTCAAGTTACATAATAGTGTATATATATATATATAGTGTAGGCGTAGGTATGGCTGTGTGGATAGGCACAGGAGTGGCTGTGTGGTATGTAGCTTGCTTATGAACCACATGGTCCCAGGTTCAGTCCCACTGCGTGGCACCTTGGGTAAGTGTCTTGTACTATAGCCTCGGGCCGACCAAAACCTTGTGAGTGGATTCAGTAGATGGAAACTGAAAGAAGCCCGTCGTATATATGTATATATATATGTATGTGTATGTGCGTGTATATGTTTGTGTATCTGTGTTTGTCTCCCCAACATCACTTGACAACCGATGCTGGTGTGTGTACGTCCCTGTAACTTAGTGGTTCGGCAAAAGGGGCCGATAGATTAAGTACTAGGCAAAGAATAAGTCGTGGGGTCAATTTGCTCGACTAAAAAAGGTGGTGCTCCAGCATGGCCACAGTCAAATGACTGAAACAAGTAAAAGAGAGTAAAGAGATTAGCATTCAAGTGATTCTGCCAAATGTAATGTTTATTTGTTGATGTTTTGATTTAATCCTGGATTATCTCATAGCTTTAAGATTTCAATAATGGGATTATTTATCTTTCGGATGACATTGTGGGTTGGCGTGAAAGACTGAATCTGACTGGTTTGAACATTAAACAGGTAGAATATTTGGGCCAAACATGGCTGGTGTAAGTGTTAAATGGTTAGTGTCATTTTATTAAATTCCCAAATATGTCCACAAATATTTCTCACACCTGGTACTATGGACGTGATTATGCAATAGACTGAGGGATAATTTTGTACCCTAATCTATCAAACATCTTAATTATGTTTGTGCCTATTACTAAGGGAACAACTGCTTCCCTTCTTTCATTTGGTTAACTGAATTTATCCAGTCCACACTGTAAAGTGGTTGGCATTTGGAAGGACATCCAGCTGTAAAATCCATGCCCAAACTGACCTCTCCTGTGCTGGTGCCAGGTAAAAAGCACTCAGTCCATTCTGCTGAGTGATTAGTGTTAGGAAGGGCATCCAACCATAAAAACTATGCCAAAAACAGATGCTGAAGCTTGGTGCAGTCTTCTGCCTAGTCAGATCCTGCCAAACAGTCCAACCCATGCCAGCATGAAAAACAGACGTTAAATGATGATGATTATGATATAGGAGCAGGAATGGCTGTGTGGTAAGTAGCTTGCTTACCAGCCACATGGTTCTGGGTTCAGTCCCACTGCATGGCACCTTGGACAAGTGTCTTCTACTAAAGCCTCAGGCCGACCAAAGCCTTGTGAGTGGATTTGGTAGACGGAAACTGCAAAAAGCTCATCGTATATATGTATATATATAGATGTATGTGTTTGTGTGTCTGTGTCTGTCCCCCAACATCGCTTGACAACTGATGCTGGTGTGTTTAGGTACCTGTAACTTAGCAGTTTGGCAAAAAGTGACCGATAGAATAAGTACTAGGCTTACAAAGAATAAGTCCTAGGGTCGATTTGCTCGACTAAAGGCAGTGCTCCAGCATGGCCACAGTCACATGACTGAAACAAGTAAAAGAGTAAAAGAGAACTGTCAACGTGAATCGCTGGTCCTTCTGTTGGATCGATTCTTGGAAGACTCTTTCTTTCTTACATTCTCTTTATTAACTAAACTCTCATAACACTGGGTGGCTTCATCTTTTTTTTCCTATCAGTGAATGTGCATGTCATGGTTAATGTTCTCCTTAATTATTCTACTTAACAACATTTGATTCGGTAAGAGCATGTGCGCTGATAAGCATTCTAGACACTGTTATCTTCAATGACCTCTGAATGATATCTCAAGCAAAAAATAACCAAAGTCATCAAATAACGTCTACCTTCCAGTGCTGACATGGATTAGACGGTTTGACAGCTGCTGCTATACAAGAGGCCTATTGCCAATCTCTGATGTCTGTTTTGGTATCGTTTCTACTGCTGAGTGCTTTGTATGTGGCATCAACACTTATGAGTCACAGGTGATGTCACTCTCTAACAAAGACCTCTTAACTGGAGTTGAGACACAGGCGTGGCTGTGTGTTAAGAAGGTTGCTTTCCAATCACATGGTTCTGGGTTTAGTCCAGCTGCATGGTGAGCTGGCAGAAACGTTAGCACACCGGGCGAAATGCTTCGCGGTATTTCGTCTGCCGGTACGTTCTGAGTTCGAATTCCGCCGAGGTCGACTTTGCCTTTCACCCTTTCGGGGTCGATGAATTAAGTACCAGTTACGCACTGGGGTCGATGTAATCGACTTAATACCTATGTCTGTCCTTGTTTGTCCCCTATATGTTTAGCCCCTTGTGTGTAATAAAGAAATAGGTATTTGGGGTAAGTATCTTCTATTATAGCCTCGGGCTGACCAAACATTTTGAGTGGATTTGGTAAATAGAATCTGAAAAGGCGGCGAGCTGGCAGAAACGTTAACACGCCGGGTGAAATGCTTAGCGATATTTCCTCTGCTGCTACGTTCTGAGTTCAAATTCCACCGAGGTCGACTTTGCCTTTCATCCTTTCGGGGTCGATTAAATAAGTACCAGTTACGCACTGGGGTCGATATAATCAGCTTAATTCATTTGTCTGTCTTTGTTTGTCCCCTCCATGTGTGTAGCCCCTTGTGGGCAGTAAAGAAATAAGAAACTGGAAGGAGCCCGTCGTGTATATGTATATGTGTGTCCTTGTGTCTACGTTTGTCCCATCACCACTGCTGGACAACCAGTGTTGGTATGTTTACATCCCTGTATGTTACCAGCGAAGGGAATATCCAGTATGTGCATCTCTGATCATAAGCAAGTGTAGTGGGGCGGGGGCGGCATCACAGCCATGTGCCGAGAAGCATTTTGGGGGATTTGAATAAATGAAAGAAAAGCAAAGTTTGAAGGAAATATTATTCATTTTTCATACTTTCTAGAAGTAAGCAAACAGGAAAAAAACAGTTGCTGCCCAAGGACAAAAATCGTGTTGTAATCAATACGTGGGTCAATATTTATACGATATCAAGAGTTACTTCTGTTTATTTATAGTTCTTACCAAACATAAAAGACCTTGTAAAGTAAAACTGGTTGAAAGAAGCAAGCATTTGCCAGATTTAAAATGGGTCTTCTTATAGAAGGTACTTTAATGACATGGGAAGAAATCAAGCCTTATATTTTACACATCAAGAAACAAGCAAGAATGCAGTTCGTTCATGTGTATAAGAAATACAAGGACCAAAAAAATTATCCCCTTTATTGGGGTGATGAAGTAAGTATAAGCTATTTTAGTAATTTGTCTGCTACATATATATGACTGTGATTTTTAACACTATGTGTATATAAAAGATTCTTTCCTGAAGTGAAAACTGCAGTTTATCAGGTTTTTAACGATATATCTGCTTTAAGTATGGTATACAGATTGCTATTTTGAACTGATACTACTTCTCTTGCCAATGACATTATCTAGTGTGTTAGTTTAATGCCGCACCAATGATTTGTTAATCGCTATTTTTTCTATAACAATGTAGCAGGCTAAATTTGTCTGAGCACACGGTTGCTTGTGGATTCTTATAACTGATGATGCTCAAAGATGTAGAAATACATATTTAGCAAATGCTACTACTGCTACCAGATACTTTCCATCTGACACTGATGTGTATTTGTTAACACTATACATCTATGAGATGTTTTCTCAAGATGTATACAACAGCTGATCAGGCTTTCAATGATATACTTGCTTTAAGTAAGCTATACAGGTTTCTCTTTTGAACTAATACAGCTTACTCTTTGACTAACTTGTGATTGATTTTTCCTAGTATGTAGTTCCAGTTGACTCTTGCTACTGAGGAAGTTCAAAGAAACAGACTATTTCTAGCAATATATGTGCCTGTAACACATATAGTCACAATTAGTGACAACGAAATTTTGCCTATACAGTTTATATTGTGCCCAACTGCCCACAATTTTATACTATATATCTATAATACATTAAAAGTGAAGTTCACTCTTGCTTGCTTGCAATGTTACACAGCCAAACTGGCGCATAATGAGAAAATACTTTGAAAGTAAAGTCCTCCTGATATGTGAATACGAACGGAATAAAACTAGTTTCATGTAAATCGAACCAGTAATTATTGAGATATTCGGGGTTTTGGAGTATAAATACCCAGAATGGTACATAATGGGAAAATACTCCAAAAATAACCTAACCCTGAAAGGGAATAAACTAGCCTTTCCATTAGACACATTGTGATGGGGAAAATATTTTAAAGTGAAAATGACTTTAAAAATACGTAAATATTTCGTAAAAGGCTTGTGTGTGAAATTTTTTTCCATCGGTTTCCTTTGAGTGCATTCAGCGTATCTCACCTCCAAAGATTAGGCTACTATTTCTAGCACACTTTGCCACCACGTAACAGCTATTTGCGATAAAGGACCCGAAATACCTGTTACGTGGTAGCAGGTCGTGCAAGAAATAGCAGCCAACTCCTTGCTTTTCTGGGGAAAGGGGCTGTTTACGCGTGATTTCGACGTTACATTCATTGAAAGCATGCCACCAAATAACATGGAAAAGAAAAAAACCCACGAAATAAAACTCCGTTGGTGGGAAACTCAGATTTCCTCGGTGACCCAACGGGTCACAGGTAGCCTAATATATATATATATATATATATGTATATTAAAAATTATAACTGAGGGCACGAGGCACCAGCGTTGCCATACATAAGAGTCGAAAAATATTCTAAGTCACCATTTCACTGAAAGCACAACAGGTCTACGAAAACTGAGGGATGAGCAAAGAAATTGGTTAACCATCGTGGCAGATAGTTACAAATGAGGTTACAGATATCTCTGTATCATATGATTTCAAACTTTGAGATGTTTCGCTTTGTTCTCATCAGCAGGTCTTGCTGTTTACCTAGGGTTAAAATCTTTACTCACTTCGTCATGCCTGTTGATCGTTGAAAGAACAGTGTCAAATTTCAAACCATGTCAATGTATAATTTTACATTAATAAATATAGATATCATTATTATTATTGAGTGAGAGAGCAGTGCAGGTCATCAAGGTGACACTGGGGTAAAATATACGAATCCCAGTATACCCATCATGACTACCCGTCTGATAAGGGTACACCGGGCACATGAATCACAACCATATGCGCGTGACATGGTGATTATCATTATTATTATTATTATTATTATTATTATTATTATTATTATTATTATTATTGAGTGAGAGAGCAGTGCAGGTCATCAAAGTGACACTGGGGTAAAATATACGAATCCCAGTATACCCATCATGACTACCCGTCTGATAAGGGTACACCGGGCACATGAATCACAACCATATGTGCGCGACATGGTGATTATTATTATTATTATTATTATTATTATTATTATTATTATTATTATTATTGAGTGAGAGAGCAGGGCAGGTCATCAAAGTGACACTGGGGTAAAATATACGAATCCCAGTATACCCATCATGACTACCCGTCTGATAAAGGTACACCAGGCACATGCATCACAACCATATGTGTGCGACATGGTGATTATTATTATTATTATTATTATAATTATTATTATTATTATTATTATTATTATTATTATTATTATTATTATTATTATTATTATTAATATTATTCCTTCGTAACACAGTGTAGGTAAAAATGCATTGGAGTCTTTAGTCATCTGTCAAGTCACAACAAGGACCTCAGACAGATGATACTTTCCTTAAGATGTGCGCTGTGCCCAATACTGCTGCTTTTTGCAAGACATTAATCTTGCCTGCAGGCTGCTTTCTTTCCTCTTTCCATATTAAGTACTGAGCATTTGGTAATCCCAAATTCCATACCGATGTCTCTACCACACTTCTGGATTGTTTTGGTTACAGAATATATCTGTTTTTCAGATTTCCCAAACAATTTCAGGTCATCCATAAACAGAAGATGGTTCAAAGATGGGCCTTTCTTCCCATATCGGTAACCCATCTTAACTTTTCTCAGTGTCACTGTTATGAGTATTAGTGCAATTACAAAATGTAACAGAGAAAACGAGTCACCTTGGAAGATTTCCCTTTTAATATTAACTTCTCCAAGGAATATATTACTTCAGTACAATTTGGTTTTCCACTCGTTCATGCTATGCATCAGAAAATTTGTGATGTCAGCAACACCAAACATCTGCAGGCATTCAACAATCCAAGAATGAGGCACCATATCATATGCCTTCTTAAAGTCAATCCAAGCCATAGATATGTTCGTATGATGTTTTTACAATGCCTCAAAACTGTTTTATCGATGACCAGGTGATCCTTGGTACTCTGAGAACTCTTCCTACGTCCTTTCTGTTCCCTTGGTAGTATTTCTTCCTGTGCCAGGAAACTGTATGTCTTTGCCGCACATATTCCAGTGAGTATCTTCCAGATTATGTTCAGGCATGCTATGGAACGGTAGTTTCCCACAATATTCCCCTTTCTTCTACATTTCATTACAAGTGTTGTCCTCCCAGTCACCATCCACGTGGGGATTGTACCTTTCTGCACACACTTATTCAATTGGGCTGCTAGTCTTTCATGCACTGCGTGGCATCTCTTCAGCCAGTCTGGGGGCTTTCCAGTTAGGCACTTTACCCACTTGTTCTTTCACATTGCCTGTGCTTATAATATTCCTTAGTTTCTTTTCTCCGTGTAATTCTGTCTTGATAGTTCCTATCCACATTGCATCCCTCTTATGCACCACGTTCTTTCCTCCATAATCCAATCCAGAACTCCTTGGCTTGATTTGCATCAGGAGTAACATTTTCTCCCATTGTCTCTTTCTAACGTTCGAAAGATCTTCCGAACATTAATAATAATAATAATAATAATAATAATAATAATAATAACTGATCAGGAAGCATTAAAACCAATAAAAGGATGAATCCATAAACTTTATAATTAATTAATAATCATAATTGAGGATACACTTATTATTATTATTATTATTAGTATTATTATTATTATTATTTACCCGTTACACTCTGTAAAGTGGTTGGCATTAGGAAGGGCATCCAGCTGTAGAAACCAAGCCAAATCAAACTGGAACCTGGGCAGCTCTCCAGCTTGCCAGCCCTGGTCAAACTAGCGCATACCAGATGATGTTAAATGATGATGATGGTCCAAATTAAATTGCATAATTGTTCTTTTTTAGAGTGAATATTCCTTAATACAATTTGACCATGAAAAGCGAGTTGTCCAGTTGCTTTTGGCTGCCACATCTCTACTTGAATCTCCTCAATTAAAGGAATCAGAATCATTGTGAGTAAAATTACCATATTTTCCAGCAGACAAGTCAAGTATTTGCAGATTAAAATTTACAGTCAAAGTAGGGCGGGTCGACTTATACACCAAGATGATTTTGAGGGACCAAAAAATCCATTTGAAATGCAGTGAGATTTGCTTGTTGATGCTTGATACCAATCCATAGAATGATTGTGTCACAGAATCTTGACAATATTCTACAGTGAAGCAAAGGCAGCGTGTTGGCAGCATCGTTAGCGTGTTGGACGAAATGCTTAGCGGTATTTCGCCCATCGCTATGTTCTGAGTTCAAACTCCGCTTAGGTCGACTTTGCCTTTCATCCTTTCGGGGTCGATAAATTAAGAACCCGCTAAACACTGAGATCGATTATTTACATTATTTACAATTGACAGATTTTTGTCCTCAACTTGTTTATTGTTAACTCAACGTTTCGGCTGATATACCCTCCAGCCTTCACCTTAGGGAAATTTTGAACCTGGGTTCTCATTCCTAAGGAATTTTTCGATGTTGTTGTTATTATTATTATTATCATTATTATTATTATTATTATTATCATTATTATTATTATTATTATTATTATTATTATTATTATTATTATTATTATTCAGGTCAGTGCCTGGAATCGAACACTGAATCTTGGGGTTAGTAGCCCGCGCTCTTAACCATTATGCCATATGCCCAAGAACATATGGCGTAGTGGTTACAGAACTGTACTGAGATCGATGTAATCAAGTCATCCCCTTCCCAAAAACTGCTGCCCTTGTGGTAAAATTTGAAACCGAAAGTAGCAAGCTGGCAGAAGCGTTAGCACACCAGGTGAAATGCTTAGCAGTATTTCGTCTGTCTTTATGTTCTGAGTTCAAATTCCACCAAGGTCAATTTTGCCTTTCATCCTTTTGGGGTCAATGAATTAAGTACCAGTTACGTACTGGGGTCGATCTAATTGACTGGCCTCCTCCCAAAAAATGTTGGGCCTGGTGCCTAGAGTAGAAAAGAATATTCTACAGTGAAGCTGTGGTTCTCAATCTGTTTAGCTTTGTGCTGTCCTGGAGGTCAAATACAAAATTATTGGTTCACTTTCAAACCACATGTTTACGCTACATGCTTGCACTACATGACAGAAAATGCAGTATTATCTATCTTTTACTTGTTTCAGTCATTTGACTGAGGTTACGCCGGGGCACCACCTGGAAGGGTTTTAGTTGAACAAATCAACCCAAGGAGTTATTTTTTAAACCGTTCTTATTCTATTGGTCTTTTTTTTTTGCCCTAGATAAGCTGCATGGCTGTAGCATCCCAGCGACACATGGGGGATTAAGGAACTTGTAAACCTTGAAGTCAAAAATGTTACAAGCCACAACATCACAGTGAAAGTGTGGAGATTTTGTGAAACCCTCATTGTAATTAGTTAATCTGCATTTCTTTGGTTCAAATCTTAGAATCCACCACTCTGAGATAAAGCTAAACATCAAAGCAAAACAGTGTGGTGGCCCGTATGTGGTTGTTTGCCTCTCACATTACTCTGTTGTTTAAGAAAAGCAGGTTAGATAAGAGGAAGGTTAAGATGTTTGCTTCCCAACCACAACGCTCTGGGTTCAGTCCCGCTGTGTGGCACATTGGGTATCTTCTACTATAGCCATGGGCTGAACCAAGCCTTTAGAACGGATTTCGTAGATAAAAACTAAAACTTGCTATTGCACGGGTGTGTGTGTGTATAAATGTGTTATAAACATGTGTGCATATGTGTGTGTTTTTGCATTGACGTGTGTTATGTGTGTGTGCATGTATAAATGTGTTATGTGTGTGTGTGTGTGCATGAATGTTATAAATATACGTATGTGTGTGTGTGCTATAAATATATGTCTGTGTGTGTGTGTTATGAATATATATTTGTGTGTGTGTGTGTGTTATAAATATATGCATGCATGTTTGCATGCACGTGCATGTATGTGTGTGTGGAGGGATGCCTTTATCTTGACCTAATAGTTGTAAACGAGCGTCACTGTCATACATGTGGTGTTGTCAGTTTCCAGTGCTTAGTCAAACGTAAATATTGCATTGCTTGGAAACGGGAAGATTGGCGACAGGAAGGGCATCCTGCCGTAGAAAGTCTACCTCATATAAATTCCACCCAACTCATGCAAGCATGGAAAGTGGAAGCTGAAATGATGATGATGATGATGGTGGTTGTGTGTGTGCGTGTGTGTGTGTGTGTGTGTGTGTGTGTTGTAGAGTAATAAAGAAAATTTAAGATGTTTTATAAAGAAATTTCTTTAACCTAATATTTTATAATTGTATTTGAACTTTTCTCACAAAAATTAAATATTCCTACTAATTGAGCGAATTTCTGATGACAATTTTGATAAATATAATCTCGTTTTTTAAACCCAAAATGCCAAAGCATGTGGTCTCCAGAATATACCGAATTTATGATGGAAGGCCACCCCAGAAAACCGTTTGGCAGTTCCATCACCAACTTGAATCTTATAGAAGAACATTTTAAAGAAAGGTAACCATGATATTTGTAATTTCCATTATTTACATTTTACACAGAAATATTTAACGTTTTATTTATTTATTTATTTTTCATATTGTTCATTTTGTAAACAATTACATTGTTGTTGGTTTTTGGTTTCAACCAAATTCCTGGTTCTCTGTATTTCTAGTGTCAGCATATTTGAATCTACAATGCCAACTGTTTAGTAATTACACACACACACACACACACACACACACACAATCATTATCGTCTTTTAACATCCATTGTCCATTCTGGCATGGATTGGATGATTTGACCAGGGCTGCCAAGCTGAGGGGCTGCACCAGACTGCAGTCTGATTTGGTATGGCTTTCTGCATCTGGATGCCCTTCCTAACGCCAACCACTCCGAGGGTGTAATGGGTGCTTTTACGTGACACTGACACAGGTCCCATTTGCATGACACCAGTATTTGCTACGACTGTCATTTTGCTTGGCTTAATGGGTCTTCTTAAGCAAAGCACACTGCTAAAGGTTTTGGCCATTTATCATTGCCTCCATGAGGCCCATTGCTCGAGAGGTTCTTTCTATGTGACACCGGCACAGGTGCCAGTTACACGACACTGACCACATTGCTTCTGTAAGGGCCAATACCTGACAGGTGCTTTATGTGCCAGCATCATATATGTATGTATATATATATATATATATATATAATATGTAGAAAAATACAAACTGGGACAAGAACGTAAAACATTTAGAAGACGATACAAAAAACACGGACGGGACATTCGAAGCCTTCAATCTTCAGTCAAGAACTGGATCATCCTAGCAATTTCCGCCGATTAATCTTGAGATCGCTCCGATCCGGCCAGCCTCAAGGAAAAACTAAGCTACGAGCATTAGCATTAGATTTCTTGGAAAAAGGATCGAATGTATACGAAACAGGGACAGAAAAATGGACGAATATACATTATGTATATATATATATATATATACTCTTTTACTCTTTTTACTCTTTTTACTCTTTTTACTTGTTTCAGTCATTTGACTGCGGCCATGCTGGAGCACCGCCTTTAGTCGAGCAAATCGACCCCGGGACTTATTCTTTGTAAGCCCAGTACTTATTCTATCGGTCTCTTTTGCCGAACCGCTAAGTGACGGGGACGTAAACACACCAGCATCGGTTGTCAAGCAATGCTAGGGGAACAAACACAGACACACAAACATATTCACACACACTTATATATATATACATATATAGCCATTTAGATTATACATACATACATACGTACATACATGATGGCTGCCCCCTCGTTATCGAGTATGACCATTGCACGAAGCTTAATCAATGTTGTTCTCGTGCAATGCATGTGCAAGAAGATTTTTTTTTAAGTGAGGAAAGGCTGTGCACTGAGTCAATCCCACTCACTAAGCAACAGCAGCCATAATCCGAAAAGAAGAACAAGTCAACATCATCGGTAACCACTGAGCCGCAGGTTTTGTGTCGGAGTTATCCCAGTTACCTGAGTTACCATCTCCTAGAAGGATGCCCTAACAAAGGCTAGGAGTCCTTCACTCCCAGTGGTTTAATCGCGCGATCGCGTATTCAGTTCGATTATTTCTATGTCCCCACGCATGATACAGCCTTAAGACATTTATTGGATGGCTGTTGACTCTCAAGAGTTCCTCCGCCCTTTGCCACATACATACATACATCTTCTACTTCGCCGTTTCCCCATTGCCACAGGACTTTGGGATGGTGTCATGACGTCATGATGTCATGACATGCGCGTGAATTGGATTATAGTGAGGGTGACTTGCGCAGGATCAGCCTCACTCTCTCGTCTTGGTGCACCGGATCCAGTGGCAAGACAAAGTCAAGACGACTGGGGGTAGACCAAGATGCATGGCGCAATCCAACGGCCCCTATCCACTTCTGCCCCACCTGTGGGAGGGGCTTCCTTGCCCGGATTGGCCTCACCAGCCACCTCAGGTCTCATGGCGGCAGTTCCATCAGATGATGTCAGTTGGTCATCTTCGAACCGAAGGATGAACATTATTACATACATACATATATAGCCATTTATATTATATATATAGTTATATATATATACATATATGGCCATTTACATTATACATACATACATACATACATACATACATATATATTATATATATATATAGTTATATATATATATATATATATATATATATATAACTATATATATAATATAAATGGCCATTTACATTATACATACATACATACATACATACATACATACATACATACATACATACATACATACATACATACATACATACATACATATATATTATACATAAAAGCGGTGAGGACCGAAATCCTTCAAAGAGATGTCAAGCATCCAAGTCCGCCGGTACAGTCCAAGTAAAGAATATATATACATAAAATGTACATTCCGTCTTTGCAAAAACAATAAATGAAGTATAAGGATAGGATAAATTGTAGGTGAAGACGTTCTTTAATTCCTGATCCAGGTTGGGAGAGAACCAATTCCAGGAATTGTTTCGGAGTCTATTTAATTCCAAAGACGAAAATGAAAACCTCTTGTATGTATGTATGTATGTATGTATGTATGCATATATGTATGTATGTATGTATGCATATATGTATGTATGTATGTATGCATATATGTATGTATGTATGTATGTATGTATGTATGTATGTATGTATGCATATATGTATGTGTGTGTGCACGTCTGTACGTAGGTATGTATGTATGTATGTATGTATGTATGTATGTGTATGTGTATGTATGTATGTATATATGTATGTATGTATGTGTGTATGTATGTATGTATGTATGTATGTATGTATGTGTGTGTATGTATGTATGTATGTATGTATGTGTGTATGTATGTATGTATGTATGTATGTATGTATGAATGTATGTATGAATGTATGTATATATATATGTGTGTATGTATGTGTGTTTGTATGTATGTATGTATGTATGTATGTATGTATGTGTGCATGTATGCATATATGTATGTATGCATATATGTATGCATGCGTGCACATCTGTATGTAGGTATGTGTGTATATATGCATGCATGCATGCATGTATGTATATATATATGTATGTGTGTGTACGTCTGTATGTATGTTTGGGTGCATGTATGTAATGTATGCATGCACATATGTATGTATGCATGTATGTAGTTTTGTGTATGCATATATGTATGTAAGCATATGTGTATGTCTGTATGTATACTTGTATGTATGCTTGTATGTGTATGCATATATATATATATATGTATGCGTGTGTGTACGTTTGCATGTATGTGTGTATGCCTATTTGTATGTATGTATAGGTGTGTGTACGTCTCTGTATGCAAGTATTTCTGTTTTACTGTGAAAACTTGAATTATCACATACTCAATAACGAATGTTTTTCAATTTCAGACGTAAATCAATAAAGCAATTGTTGGGCCCAGACCAAAGTTTAGTTTCTTTAACAGCTTTTCCCAGGTAAGCAAAATCTTAACGGTAATGTTGTGGGTTGGTTTTTTACATAAATATTTATGTTTTTATGTTATTATTTATTTACGTTTTTATTAATTGTTTTTTGTATTATTAGATAATAGTGAGCCGGCAAAACTTTTAGAATTTGAACTCAGCATATAAAGTATACTTTTCAGCTTTACATTCTGACTTCAAATTCCACCATGGTTGACTTCTACATTGTTGGATAGTGAAATTGTACACCCGTCCCCGGTAAAAAGTGGTAGGAACCATCCATTATAAATAGACCAGTAGCCGGTTATCAAGAGAGGGTCGAGAGTTCAAGAGTTGAGAGGCGATAGTTCTTGTCGGTGTCTTGCAGAGCTATCAGTGATAGTAAGACAGAAGTTAGTGTATTATTATTCTGGTACAAAGAGATACAATGGTATCAGATGACTAGTACTGTAAATCCTCGAGTATAGTCCGCCCTTGAGTATTAATACACAGGGGATTTTTAGGGGGCTGTACCTCTGAAAAACCTACACCTTGTTAAACGCAACCCTTCTCTAACTTGAGTCAACTTGGTTTGTAAAAATGTATATGGTATCGTCCTTTATTATTATTGTATATATAGCATAATGCAAACGTGTAGCTTTTTTCTGCCTTTTGTTTGCAGAAAATAAAGAAATAACAGTAAT
>NC_043024.1:15847887-15862887 GCF_006345805.1 Octopus sinensis
TAATAATAATAATAATAATAATAATAATAATAATAATAATATAATAATAATAATAATGATAGCTGAATAGAACAAATAGCATGGTATTGTAGGCTGCAGTTAGTAAGGCTGCTATACATGTACGGTTCCAGGCACTCCAACGAAACCTGTGATAAAAAGATAATGATAATAATATTAATAGCGATGTTTGTGTAGATGCATTTTATATGGAAACTGATTAGAATAATATTCAAGTATTTAATGGCATAAATAATGCCAAGTGGATAGGTCTTTAATTATGAAAGTCTTCTAGAAACCTTCATAATTTAAACTAACCATTTCCTGTTAGAAGTTGGCAATGAGATATCTTTATTACAATAACAGAAACTGAATTCTGTTGACTCATTGAAATCTTTAGCATTTAATCTGGCCATAGCTGGTGAAAATATTCTACTTGTTTTATGTTCAAACTGACCAGATCAGGCCTCTCAAACCTACCCTACAATGTCATTCTAATAATAAACAACAACATCGTAAAAATCTCAAAACTTCAAAATAAAGCAGGATTAATTGAAAACAATGTGAATATGCACCACATTTAACAGAATACACACTATATTTAACTGAGTGATATGAACACTAAAGGGTTAAAATTGTTCCAACTTCTGTTTCAGACTGGGCTGCCCTAATTTTACTTTTCCCTCTTATGAAGCAAACAAGCATGCGACCGAACTGCACCAATCAGTTTTCATTGCAGATGCTGCGCTGACTGCAAAAGATCCATTCTTTTCGTAAGCCATTAATTTTTCTTTGTGTGTTTGTGTGTGATTTATATTGTCCTAGCTTTTTTTCCTTGTGTTATGGTGTACAAAGTAGTTCAAATTCCATCAAGGTCGACTTTGTCTTTCATGATGAAAGACAAAGTAAAATATTCTTTTCTTTTCTAGGCACAAGGCCCGAAATTTTGGGGGAGGGGGCCAATCAATTAGATCGACCTCAGTACACAACTGGTATTTAATTTATCAACCCCTTGAAAAGCTGAAAGGCAAAGTCGACTTCAGCAGAATTTGAACTCAGAACTTAAAGACAGACGAAATGCTGCTAAACATTTCACCCAGCACACTAACGTTTATTTCTTTACTGCCCACAAGGGGCTAAACATAGAGGGGACAAACAAGGACAAACAAAAGGATTAAGTCGATTAGATAGATCCCAGTGCATAACTGGTACTTAATTTATTGACCCCTGAAATTTATCGACCCCTTGGCGGAATTTGAACTCAGAATGTAAAGACAGACGAAATACTGCTAAACATTTCGCCCAGCATGCTAACATTTCCACTAGCTCGCTGCCTTGACAAATTACAATATACAATTTTGAAGGTTGATATATTTAACAATGCCCTTCACTGTCAAACTGTGTGGCCTTGTGTCTCCATTCATCATCATCATCATCACCAAAGTAAACAAGCACGCAACCAAGCTGCACCAATCAGTTTTCATTACATATGTTGTGCTGAATTCCAAAGATCCATTCTTTCCATGAGATCTTTTCTTTTGTGTATGTGTGTGTAATTCATATCATCTTCGTATTTTCCTTTGTTATGGCGTACAAGGCAGTTCAAATCCCGCCGAGGTCAACATTGTCTTTCATCCTTTCAGAGTCGATAAAAGATCATAGAATTTTGATGGTTGATATAATAAACAATGCCCCACACCGCCAAACATGTGTGGCCTTGTTCTTACATTAGCTATCAAAGACATGAGGAGTTTAGGTCAAGGTAAACCATAATGAACTGCAAGGAATATCATTAAAGAGGCACTTTCTTTCCCCTGTCTATCATTCATATCTTCAACCATTTCTCTGATGATGGAATATCTAGTTTACGGTCTTCAATTGATGCCATGATCCAATAGCTGAGATTTCTCAGAAACAACTGTCAGAGACAATCTCTGCTATCTTTACCAATTTTGTATTACTTTACTGCTTTTAGATTGAATTAAATGAATTTAAGTGCCATAGTCCTGCCTTGACTAATTGCTTGCCTTCTTCACTACAATAACCGATAGGCGTAGGAGTGGCTGTGTGTTAAGCAAATTGCTTACCAACCACATGGTTCCGGGTTCAGTCCCACTGCGTGGCATCTTGGAGAAGTGTCTTCTATTATGGCCTCAGGCCAATGAAAGCCTTGTGAGTGGATTTGGTAGATGGAAACGGAAAGAATCCTGTCGTATATATGTATATATATATATATGTGTGTGTGTGTGTGTTTGTGTGTCTGTGTCTGTCCCCCCAACATTGCTTGACAACCAATGCTGGTGTGTTTACATCCCTGTAACTTAGTGGTTCGGCAAAAGAGACCGATAGAATAAGTACTAGGCTTACAAAGAATAAGTCCTGGGGTCAATTTGCTTGACTAAAGGCGGTGCTCTAGCATGGCCACAGTCAAATGACTGAAACAAGTAAAAGAGAGTAAAAGAGTATGTTAGATATTAGGATCTAATATGATAAATGAAATTTCTCCTCTTCCTCATAGCACAGTAATTTATGCCATTTTGCAGACAATTTCCACTTGCTACTGGATAATGCTGACCGTTCCTGGTTTCCTCAGATTCCACTGTCACACTATTTTAGCTCCAAATCCTTCTAACACCTACAGAATCAACCCCCTCATTTAACATCCACTTTTCAATACATGCATGGGTCAGACAGAATTTACAAGGCAGGTTTTCTACAGCTGGATGCCCTGCCTATCGCTAACCTTCACCTGTTTCCAAGTAGGAAATATGACCCCCAAGACCAGACATGATTTCACAGGATGTTGGAAAATGAACAACACTGCTTGTATGACAGGGACAATGCAAACGTACATGTTCAGCAGAATACCAATATTCTGAAAGAGAAGTTAGGCATAAGAGGAATTGGTTACTGTGTGCAAGAGAGGAAACTGTGCTGGTTTGGTCATGTGATGCAGATGGATGCTGACAGCTCCATAAAAAAAAGTGCCGATCTCTCAAGGTAGATGGAACACATGGAGGTGGGAGACCCAGGAAGACATGATGACAAAAGACTGAGATACCTAGCACCTGGCCATACTCAAGAAGACCTGTACCCCACAGCAGAAGTGTTAAGACCAATTCTTCTGGTGGTGTAAAGCACTTGTGGCGGTGCCACAAACATGCCCATGCAGTGTCACATAAAAGCGCCCATGTGGTGCCACATAAAAGCACCCATGTGGTGCCATGTAAAAGCACCCAGTACACTCTGTAAAGTGGTTGATATTAGGTAGGGTATCCAGCTGTAGAAACCATGCTAAATCAGACTGGAGTCTCCCCACCCCAGCTTACCACAGCTCTGGTCACACCATGGCAGTATAGACAACAGACGTTAAATGATGATAATGATGATGGTGTACAATATCAGGACAAGAAGACACAAACATTCATCCAGCTACACACATATATGCCACTCTATACATATATACATATGAAGGTGGTGAGTTGGCAGAATGGTTAGCACGCTGGGCGGAAAACTTTGCAGTATTTCGTCTGTCACTATGTTCTGAGTTCAAATTCCACTGAGGTCAACTTTGCCTTTCATCCTTTCAGGGTCAATAAATTAAGTACCAGTGAAATACTGAGGTTCATGTAACTGACTAGTCCCCTCCCTCAAAATTTCGGGCCTTGTGTCTAAAGTATAAAAGTATCTATATGTGACCAGCTTCTTTCAGTTTCTGTCTTGCAAATCCATTCAGAAAGCTTTGGTCAGCACAGGGCCTTAGTATATTTATTTCTTTATTGCCCACGGGTGACAGGGGCTAAACATAGAGGGGGCAAGCAAGGATAAAGGGATTAAGTCGATTACATCGACCCCAGTGCATAACTGGTACTTATTTAATCCTGAAAGGACGAAAGACAAAGTTGACTTGGCAGAATTTGAACTCAACGTAATAGCAGATGAAATACTGCTAAGCATTTCACCCAGCATACTAACGATTCTGTCATCAGGGCCTCAGTACATTAGAGAGCACTAACCCAAAGGGCTGTGTAATGGAACTGAACTGAAGACCACATGATTGAGAAGCAAGCTTCTAAAGTATGTGAATGCCGGTATGCATGGGTGATTGCTAGTCTTCCATAAACAACCTTGCCCAGACTTGTGCAACTTTCTAGATGCAATCCCATGGTCTATATCGTGACCGAAGGGGGTCTCAGAATATATATATATAAACTGAAATATAACTGAAAACTGAAATAAATCACATATGTGAATAGATAACCATGTTATCTATTCATGTTATAACCATGTTATCTATTCGTGAATAGATAACCATGTGCAACTATTTTCCTAATGAACTAAACTCTCTTTGTGTCTCAGTTTCTTTTCAAAGTAATCCAAATTGTGGAAGGATTCAATAAGAAAATTAAATCTCGTTAATAAGAATGTTTGGAATACACCAAGACAAAAGTTTCTTACATCAAATATTGTTTAACCTTTTAGCATTTAAACGGGCCATATCCAGCTCTGTTATTCTGTTTTATGTTCAGACCAGCCAGATTTGGCCTTTCACATCTACCCTACAATGTCATTCTAAAAACAATCAATTACATCATTGAAATCTCGAAGCTATGAGATAATGCAGGATTGATTCCAAACAATGAATGATAATTACATTTGATAGATTAATATGAACACTGAAAAGTTAAAAATCCAGCCAACAGTCAGAAATTTAGAGCAGTAGCCATTGATGTATTTGATGGCAGAGAGGAGGAATTAGAGAGTAATAGCATAGAAGACAACTGGAAGTTCCTATTGGACAATATACTGCAGGCTACAGAACTGGTCTGTGGCTGGTGCAAGGTTCCATCCAGATTGAATGAGATGCAATCACGGAACAGTAGGCAGAAAGAGAGCCATAAATGCAAGAGAGACAGTCATGGAAAGACTGAAAGAAAAGAGACAGAAGACAATTCTCAAAGCTATGAGACAATGGCAGATTAATTCCAAACAATGGGAATAAATAAGGATTACATTTGACAGGGTAATCTGATCGCCAAAGGGTTAAACAAAACACTTTAAAAGGAGAAGTTTTGCACGATTGAACCAAGGACAGTTTCAGGTGGAGGTTGGTGTTAAAATAAGATTAAACAGAAAGTCCAATCTCCACAGTTAACATTCAATACTTTAATATTCCAAAGGCAGAAAGCTGGAAGAACTGTTAGCTCAGCAGACAAAATACTCGGCAGCTTTTCCCTCCAGCTCTTTACATTCAGAGTCAAAATTCTGCCAAGGCCAACTTCGTCTTTCATTGTTTTGGCACCGATAAAATAAGTACAAGGCAAGCCCTGGGTGTGTATGTGTGTGTGGGGAGGGAGGGGGTCTAATTGACTTCTTCCTCTTCTCATAATTTCTAGCCTTGTACCAAAATTAGAAAGGAATATATTAAATGTTTTATACTTTCTCCATCCAGAAACGTGAATGAAAACATAGTGCATAGAAGAAAAGAAAGGATTGCTATCAATGTACCAAGTAAGTGTACTAATCAACTATCACAACATGATGTCAAGATCAAGTGACACAAAGGTGTACACACAAATTTGCATACATATGTGACTTATTTCAGTTTTCAGTTATATTTCAGTTTATATATATATATATATATATATATAATATATATATATATATTCTGAGACCCCCTTCAGTCACAACATAGACCATGGAATTGCACCTAGAAAGTTACCCTCCCAGACACAAGTCCAGGCAAGTTTGTTTATGGAAGACCAGCAGTCGCCCATGTATGCCAGCCTCCCCTCTCCACACCACTGATGTTATCCAAAGGAAAGGCAAAGGGGCCGATATAGCTTGGAACCTGTAACATTGCAACACATTTCTACAGCTGAGTGAACTGGAGCAACATGAAATAAAGTGTCTTGCTCAAGAACACAACACACAGCCTGATCTGGGATTTGAGCTCACAACCTCACGATCGTAAGTTCGACGCTCTAACCACTGAGCCATGCACCAAGAATGTGCTTCTTCCAGTTTCCATCTACCAGGTCCACTCATAAGTCTTTGGTCAGTCCAAGGCAATAATAGAAGAGACTTGTCCAAGGTGCCATGCAATGGGACTGATCCCAAAACCATGTAGTTAGAATGAAAACTTCTTACCACACAGCCACGCCTATGTCCATAGGGAAATTACTATACATATATACATAAATGTGTAATGGTGTCTGTCCGTGTGTGTGTTTGGAGTTATTCTAACTCCTCCCACACCGTCCAACCGATTTTAATGATTTTTGGCACATAGATAGTTCACATACCTGGAAGTTCAAATAAGGCCAGAATTGTTTTGAAAATTCGATAATGCTCTGTTCACATCGATTTTCGTGAGCGCAATCGGGCGTTTGAATGGAAATTCCCATAACGATGTTATTTTTCCTGCAGCTTTTGCATTTTTTCATGTGTAAAATTTCAACAAAATTGATAGAATAGTTTCAAAGGAAATGCTTATTCAATGCATCGTCAGAAAACATGAGCAAAGCCGGGTCCCAACAGCTAGTATGTGTGTGTGTGTGTATGTATGTATATATATAATAAAACAATACTGGGAGGAAAGAAACGGAACGAAGTGAAAATTCGAACGAACCCGACGCGAAGCGCTGTCAGACAATAGTGTAATAAATAAAATATATGCATACATACAAACATATATGTACGTACCGACATCTACATGTATATATACATGCATATATAAATATATATACGTACAGGACACCACAAAAAGACGTAAAACTTAACAGAAACGAAAACGGAAAAGCCATTTTGTTACAACAGAAAGACAGAGACGTGGAACAGGACGAGAATGAAAACGGGAAAAACATTATTTACAACAGAAAAACAAGGTACAGGACATGCTACACAAGGAAAAATCCCCTTCATGTCCTGTACCTTGTTTTTCTGTTGTAAATAATGTTTTTCCCGTTTTCGTTCTCGTCCTGTTCCACGTCTCTGTCTTTCTGTTGTAACAAAATGGCTTTTCCGTTTTCGTTTCTGTTGAGTTTTACGTCTTTTTGTGGTGTCCTGTACGTATATATATTTATATATGCATGTATATATACATGTAGATGTCGGTACGTACATATATATTTGTATGTATGCATATATTTTATTTATGTATATATACATATATATATATATATATATATATATATACATACATATATATATATATATATATAATATATATATATATATATATAATATATATATATATATATATATAGTGTTATTCAATATGTGAAACATTGAATAGAAGTTGCAACCATCCTGTAAAGTATAATGATGTAATTACTCTTTGTATTGAGATCTTTCTTGTTGTCTCATTTTGATTCAATTCCACACGCACACAGGTCAGGGCTGGCAATAAGGAGAGAATCCAGCCATGGAAAATCTGCACTAACCAATTGACCTTAAAACACTGACTGTCTATCCTGTCTTTGAGCCAATGGGAAAGTTTCTCTGTGGTTGCACAACTTGCTAAAAATAACGGTAAAGTAACCTCAATTATCAGAGGCACAAAGGCAAGAACACATAGATAGATAGGCGCTGGTATAGGTGTGGTAAAAAGGTTCAGTCCTGGGTTCAATCCCACTGTGTGGCACCTTTGGCAAATGTCTTCTACTGAAGCCTTGCACAGACCAAAGCCTTGTGAGTAGATTTGGTGGAGGGAAACTGAGAGAAATATATATATATAATATGTATATATATAATGTGTATATATATATATATATATATACATAATACAAATATTAAATGAAATAGAGAAATACAACTGACAGATTAACAATTTATTTACATTAAGATAAAATAACAAATTTATTAAAAAAACAAGCAACAATTATTATATATGTATATATATAAGGGTTGGACAAAATAATGGAAACACCTAGCTTCATAACATCATAATTTTTGAAATGTCTATAAAACCGTCAAAAGTTTGTTTATGTTTTTTGATTTATTATTAGTGTTGCTTAATATGGTTTGCTAAAATTGCTGTTTCTTTTCAGATATATATACATGTATGCATGCACACATGTATACACATATATACACTTGCATACACATATATATATATATATATATATATACATAATACAAATATTAAATGAAATAGAGAAATACAACTGACAGATTAACAATTTATTTACATTAAGATAAAATAACAAATTTATTAAAAAAACAAAGCAACAATTATTATATATGTATATATATAAGGGTTGGACAAAATAATGGAAACACCTAGCTTCATAACATCATAATTTTTGAAATGTCTATAAAACCGTCAAAAGTTTGTTTATGTTTTTTGATTTATTATTAGTGTTGCTTAATATGGTTTGCTAAAATTGCTGTTTCTTTTCAGATATATATACATGTATGCATGCACACATGTATACACATATATACACTTGCATACACATATATATATATATATATATGTGTGTGTGTGCATCTGTTTTTGTCCTCCACCACCACTTGACAACCAGTGTTGGTGTGTTTACATCCCTATAACATAGCGATTCTGCAAAAGAGAGAGAATATGTAGCAAGCTTAAAAGGAAAATAAGTATTGGTGTCGATTTATACAGCTAAAATTCGTCAAGGCAGTGCCCCAGCATGGCCACAGTCAAACGACTGAAACAAGTAAATGATATATATACTCTCTTTACTATCTTACTTGTTTCAATCATTTGACTGCGGCCATGCTGGAGCACCGCCTTTAGTCAAAGAAATCGACCCAGGACTTATTCATTGTACGCCTAGTACTTATTCTATCGGTCTCCTTTGCTGAACCGCTAAGTTAGGGGGACGTAACCACACCAGCATCGGTTGTCAAGTGATGTTGGGGGACAAACACAAACACACAAACATATGTACACACATACATATATACATATATACGATAGGCTTCTTTCAGTTTCCATCTACCAAATCCACTGACAAGGCTTTGATTAGCCTGAGGCTATAGTAGAAGACACTTACCCAACGTGCCACATTGGGATTGAACCCAGAACCATGTAAGTGGGAGCAAACTTCTTACCACACAGCCACACTTGTGTCTTTTGGTCAAATACATTTCCCTCTTGTGAGAAAATCGCTAAAGGTTAGATCTGCTGAGTGTATCATTTGAGTCTAGTTTCTATGATTATCAAAGTGATTTTAAGAATTATTATTTGAACCTTATTTTGATGAACATATAAATTGATCGCCCCAAATATTCCTGTTTCAGTTTATAAAGATAAAAATACCATTATGCCATACGGAGAAGACATGTCCAAATATGGAGACAATAAAGAAATGAAGAAATATTTGAAACCAGGCCATATTTATATGGATTCCATGACATTCGCGGCTGGTTGTTGTTCCCTCCAAGTTACATTTCAAGCTGCTGATATAAAAGAAGCTGCTTATCTTTATGATAATCTGGTACCTCTTACTCCAATTATGGTAGGTATTATTCTGTTCCTTTGTTAAGATCTCCTTTCAAGTATTGGCACAACACTAGACTATTTAATACTTTACTCTTTACTCTCTCTCTTTTACTTGTTTCAGTCATCTGACTGTGGCCATGCTGGAGCACCGTCTTTAGTCGAGCAAATCAACCCCAGGACTTATTCTTTGTAAGCCTAGTACTTATTCTATTGGCCTCTTTTGCTGAACCGCTAAGCTACGGGGACATAAAATCGGACAAAAAAATGCAAAAGCTGCAGGAAAACCAACACCGTTATGGGAATTTCCATTCAAACTCCTGCTTTAGCTCACAAAAATCGATGCCAACAGAGCATTATCGAGTTTTAGAAAAATTCCGACTTTATTTGAACTTCAGGGCATGTGATCTACCTATGTGCCCAAAATCATTGAAATCGGTTGGACTCTGTGGGAGGAGTTAGCGTAACCCCGAACACACACATGGACAGACACATGGACAGATTTATGTATATAGATTACTCTGAATTGTTTTAGTAGTGCAACCTGTTTGATGATGAGCCATGCCTTAAGTGGTTCACTTCTCCAAAAAGGTTGATCATATCTAGTATAGACTGTCAAGATATAATCCATTAACTATATATACCATCAATATAGTGTATGCTGTCAATATGTACTCCATTTACATACAATGTCAATACAGTCTAGACTGTCAATATTTTCTCCATTAATTTATACCGTCAATATAATTTAGGCTATCAGCGTGTACTCCATTTACATATACTGTCAATATTGTCTAGACTATCAATGTGTACTCCATTTACATATACCGTCAATATTGTCTAGACTATCAATGTGTACTCCATTTACATATACCGTCAATATTGTCTAGACTGTCAATGTGTACTCCATTAACACACTGTCAATTGAGTTTCATCCTTGAATGTGTACTCTATTAACATATTGTCAATATTGTTTAAACCACCAGCATGTACTTCATTAAAATATACCATCAATATAGTTTAGACTCAATATGTACTCCATTAACATACCGTCAATATTGTCAAGCTGTACTACATTAAACTTTTTAGCATAATACCATCTATTGTGTGTATGTGTGTGTGTGTGTGTGTGTGTGTTTGTCTTTGTATATGTGTTAAATGCTGTATGTCACAAAGATTGAGATAACCATACAAGAGCATCTTGGAAAGAGAGAACGCTAAAAGAGAGAGAGGTGAGATGAGAGAATGAAAGGAAGAAAGAGTGGGAGAGAGAAAGGAGATGAAGGAGAAACATTGACTTGAAAACCATAAACTACAAGAGACAGTGAGATGTGCAGCAATCATATAAGAAAACTGCTTACGAATACAACTAAAGACCACCACTTTGAAAACAAGACAAAGATTCAAAACAATTGTATTCTTGTCTAATTTTAATCAATATTTTTGTGAAAAATGCTCATAATTTAGAATTGAGTAATTCGATCTCTAATTGTATCCATTTATATTTTTTCCAGTTAGCACTGACCGCTGCAGCTCCCATTCATCGTGGATATTTATCTGGTACTGACTGTCGTTGGAGTTCCCTTTTTCAAGCTTGTGATGACCGTACCAAACAAGAACAGGGTCTAGAAGTGCGTTTTAATATATTTACTGTATTTTGGTCTAGACTACACACTGATCACATGCCACTTGTAGGTCCTCTCTCTCTGCTTCCCTCTCTCTATCTTTAAAACTTTATAACTTCCTGACGTTGAAATGTTCAAAAGTTTGAGATTCTTTGAAAATTCTGAGAAATTGATATTTTTTTATGCATTATTCCAAAATTTTTTCGATGGTTTTTTGTAGTTTGCGTAGTCTATTAAAATCTCACCCCTTCACTTCATTTTCCCAGTTTTTACTTTTTCACCTTTGCTTGTTGTGTTCATAAGTAATTTTGACTTCTCTTAACTTTTATCTTAAGTTTCCCTGATTTAGCCTGATAACAATATTTCACCTTCCTTAGTATTACTCTGTTGTTTTTCTTTACTAGATATTGAGATGTATTGAAATGTGGTTGGAGATGCTTGAAGTGCGTGTTTAACACTTTTACTTTGAAAATCAGATATATTCATCCAAAATTTCATTATCTTTAACTGTGGAAAGCAGTTTTATACACCAATCTATCTTTTGTTGAGGAATGTCATTTGAAAGTATTCTTAGTTGAGATATGTTTAATTTATTGTTCTTGAAATAACTTGCAAAAAAATACCAATTCTTTGTTTGGTACACATTTAACATCATTATTGGAATAACCATGAATATTTCACAGTTAAATATGTATTTTCACTGTTACAAATCATCATAATAATCTTTTCTGAAGAGATGTTAATTCATATTCTAATATGAGACCATCTTTATTACAGATGGTCTCGGGTAAGTTGAAATTAAATGAGTTTCATTAAAGAATGTTATCTACTTTTATTTTCTCTTCTTCCTTTTAGCCTTTGACAAATGGTAATGTTTTGGTGGCAACAACTCGTTACGATACAGTATGCAGTTACCTTTCTGTGAGCAACAAGTTTTATAATGACTATAATTGCAGTTATGACCATGAGCAGTATGAATTATTGAAGGCTGAAGGTATTTAGAAATTTAGAAAAGAAGTTTTTGATTTATTTTGTATAAAAATATTTTGACAGAATTATCTTTTTTCCCTTACAACTTTGCTACTGTGTTGTAAATATTTAATGGTGCAGAGGTTGGTTCTCATCCAGGGTCCATGCAACTGTTAGGGGTGCGTATAAAATTCTGTTTTTAAAGTTTATGCGCAGCAAGTTGGATATATTGATGTTGTGTCCAAGGGAAAAGTAAAGGGGCTGATACAGTTTGGCACCTGTGATGTCACAACTCATTTCTACAGCTGAGTGAACTGGAGCAACGTGAAATAAAGCGTCTTGCTCAAGAACACAACACACAACCTGTTCTGGGAATTGAACTCACTACCTCATGATTGTGAGTCTGATGTTCTAACCATGCACCTTCACATGTCAAGCAACTGACAAGCAAATCTGTGGTATTGAGCAGAATATTTGCTATAACGATATTTCTGCTTCAGCAACTCAGCAATGAATCTTTCTGAAATGTAATGGAAAATAGGTCAGTTTTAAAATATTGATGTCCAGGTCAGAAAAGCAAAGCTTGAAGGGGATAGTAGTCATTTCCTTTGATTTCTAGATTGAAGCAAATAGGAAATAACACTTATTGACCACAGACAAAGAAAAAAAAAGAGATAAGAATTTTGTTACACAGTGCAATATTATCATTGGAATATGTAGTAAACAAAGAAAGTAGGTGATGTGAGAAATGAAAGAAAATTTCATATTTCTACACGGTTACAGCTGTTTCATAATTTACTTCAGGTTACATCATTAACTTTGATATATAAGTGCATACCTAGTCTATACAATGTACATACACATATAAATGCATGTATACACACACATCAGACATTATGCAATACAACTGTATAATCATATAAAGATGTACAAGAGAGAAATCTAATTTTTACACCATATACTTGGCATTTCAAATTTGTGTGTGTGTGTACATTATATATATATATATATTCAGATTTTTCTGTATGCTAGACCACTGGTTTTAAATTGATATTAATCAAATTAATATTCAATTTTTCACCCTTATTATTTTATATGTATATATATATATATATATGTATGTATATATATATATATACATATATATTTATTATATAGAAGGAGCTTCTACAGGACTAGAACTGTTTCATTCAAGAGAAATCTTCAGGAAGCTAGTTAACAAGAATTGTATTGGCATTTATACATTTAGGCAGGTTTAAAGGGGTGTTGGTGGGGGACTTTTTGGGGGTAGGCATAGCGCAAAAAATCATACTTGGGGGAGTGGTCAAGGAGTCAGTGTTAAATTAGATAGGAGAATAAATAAAAAATAAAAAATAAAAAATAAAAAATAAAAAATAAAAAATAAAAAATATAAAATATAAAAATAAAAAATAAAAAATAAAAAATAGAAAATAAAAAAATAGAAAAAAATAAAAAAATAAAAAAATAATAAAATAAAAATAAAAAAATAAAAAAATATACATATATATATATAATTTCAACAATTGAGGGTAAAATTAATTAATTAATTAATCAATTTCACCAAGTATTCAGTATGCAAAGGGACCATTTAAGGCAAATTCAAATTATTACATTATATAAAAGGGCTTAGTAAAATAAATTACTTTGCCGCATACTGAACTCGTTAGAAATAGCAGCTAAAAAAACTATTTCTAACACTTAAAGAAAACCTCTCTCATATAGTGTTTGCTCAATTCAACTCAAGAAAGTATGAGGGTAGAGACATTAAAAAATCAAATGCAAAGGTTATTTGAGTACGTACGTTTCAAGATTAGCCAAAATCGACCCTTCTCTCATCAGCTCAGAATGCCCTTGTTTGAATTTGAAAACACTGAAAATGGGAGCATACCCTTTCGGCTTGTTATCGCTTCTGAAGATCTGTTCCAAACTAACAGTGCCAACAAACTCAAATATGCAAGAGAAAAATTTCTGCTCTCCCCTTTCCACCAGCGTGGGTTAAAATCAGCAAACACTATGCTTTTTTCGGTAAAATCCGAGACAATTAAGTAGAGAGAGATGAATTATAATTTCAACAATTGAGGGTAAAATTAATTAATTAATTAATCAATTTCACCAAGTATTCAGTATGCAAAGGGACCATTTAAGGCAAATTCAAATTATTACATTATATAAAAGGGCTTAGTAAAATAAATTACTTTGCCGCATACTGAACTCGTTAGAAATAGCAGCTAAAAAAACTATTTCTAACACTTAAAGAAAACCTCTCTCATATAGTGTTTGCTCAATTCAACTCAAGAAAGTATGAGGGTAGAGACATTAAAAAATCAAATGCAAAGGTTATTTGAGTACGTACGTTTCAAGATTAGCCAAAATCGACCCTTCTCTCATCAGCTCAGAATGCCCTTGTTTGAATTTGAAAACACTGAAAATGGGAGCATACCCTTTCGGCTTGTTATCGCTTCTGAAGATCTGTTCCAAACTAACAGTGCCAACAAACTCAAATATGCAAGAGAAAAATTTCTGCTCTCCCCTTCCACCAGCGTGGGTTAAAATCAGCAAACACTATGCTTTTTTCGGTAAAATCCGAGACAATTAAGTAGAGAGAGATGAATTATAATTTCAACAATTGAGGGTAAAATTAATTAATTAATTAATCAATTTCACCAAGTATCAGTATGCAAAGGGACCATTTAAGGCAAATTCAAATTATTACATTATATAAAAGGGCTTAGTAAAATAAATTACTTTGCCGCATACTGAACTCGTTAGAAATAGCAGCTAAAAAAACTATTTCTAACACTTAAGAAAACCTCTCTCATATAGTGTTTGCTCAATTCAACTCAAGAAAGTATGAGGGTAGAGACATTAAAAAATCAAATGCAAAGGTTATTTGAGTACGTACGTTTCAAGATTAGCCAA
>NC_043024.1:15867887-15962887 GCF_006345805.1 Octopus sinensis
CGTTAGTGCCATGTAAAAACGCACCCATGCTGGTGCCACGTAAAAAGCACATGCACTGGTGCCACATAAAGAGAACCTGTGCTGGCAGTGCCATGTAAAAAGCACCTGTACTGGTGCCATGTTGGTGCCATATATGAAGCATTCATGCTGGATGCCACATAAAATGCATATATATTTAACAAGACATGTTGGTTAAGACCAGAACAATACAAAATGAGATATAGAGTAAACTGCAAAAACAAAACAAACTTGTAGCTTTACCTTATATTTCTATATTCAGAACATTTGGGAAAGCAAGGGATGGAAAGAAAAGTCGTTGCTCAAATGTGTAGGAGTGGAAGGGGACATGCGTGACATTCACAGACTGGTGTTGCTATAGTAACCAATCAGATTCATGCAGTTCTTTTCTGTTGTTTATGGCTGGTCTCCGTTTGTTGATAAGGAGGGCCTCCAAGGCTCTGAAATTACCTCTAGAGCCCTTCCTTTTCAGCAAACTGAGATAACAACCATGAGATATAGCAATATAAAACTACAATTTATTTATGATTTTATTCAACATTCCCTTCCCAAATTCACACCCTTATTACAGTGGTCTGTTAGTTTTTCTAAGCCCTGTAGAAGAACCCGGAAGGTTAGGCCTCCAACCAGGCTTTTTATGACCCCCTTAAATCTAGGAACTTTTCAGAAACCCCTCATGTGCATGCATGTGTGTGTGTTTATGTGTGTATATATATATATATATATATATAATTTTTTCTGCTCTGATGAGTACTTTGATATTTGCATATTCTGAAAATGAATTTATATCTATGTATGAAACGATTGTATGCATGAATAAACATCTTACAACATTTTAACATCTTACCTTCTCCAGTTTTGACAAATATGATTAGATTTATGGAACTTCATTCTGTAACTTAATCATTCACTTTATATTTATACATATATATAAATTTCTATATTTCCAGCTTCAATTGACCGACTTTGAAAATGCTGCCCTTGTTGTATTTATCCTGCTTCTTACCAGAGCTATAGTTACTTTCAAACTATACTTTTTGATACCATTATCAAAGGTAAATATTTCTCTACAATAGATATTGAATTCTTTGATATAGCCATAGGTCTGTGGGCCATGGCAGGTGTTTAATGCTTTAGCATTCAGATTACTCTATTAAATGTGAGGCTTATTTGGTCATATTGTTTTTAATTAATCACGCATTATCTTATAAACTTTAAGATTTCAATGAAGTGATAGTTCATTTTCAGAATGACATTGTAGGAAAGGTATGAGAGGCAGGACCTGGCTCATTTGAACATAAAACAGGTCGAATATCTGTGCTGGATATGGCTGGTTTCAATGCTAAACTGCCTAATTTTCTAATGAAACATTAAAAAATATTTTCATTTCTGCATCCTTTCAACTGGTTTAAAATCACAGCCATCTTCTTTAAGGTTGTTCCATCTCATTCATCATTTAAAGTCCACTTTTCCAGGCAAGAATTAATCAGATGGAATATTATTTGCAGCAGATTTTCTGTGGCCAGAAGCCCTTCCTGTTACCAACCCTCATTTATATGATGGTGATGAATGCTTACAAGCATTATGTGATGTAAAAACAAGGGATCTCAAACACGTACATACATACATACACACACTGGAAGACCCTATGTTTGCCAACAGGACTCTGCATCATGCCACACAAGCAGGAGAACCCAGTATTGGCTGTCAGACAATTTCTGTGACCACATCACCCTTAACATTTGGCCACCTAACTCCCCAGACTGCAACCCTTATAATTATTATTTGTGAGGTGCAGTTGAACAAGAGACAAACAAAACTCCTTGTAACACCAAAGATGACCTGAAGGCAAGGATTATGGCAGCATTCACCAACTTAAAGAAGGAAGAGTTGCAGAAGAGTCCAGAAGAAATTCTGGAGATTCTGAAGTCGTCCGGGGGCCATGGTTGATGCTAATGGTGACTTTATTAGATAAATATACTCTTTAGTATGTCAAGATACTTTCATGTAATTTTGGCAAATATATCTGTTAAAATGAGAAGTGTTATTTTCATTTTTGCATAATTTCGATGATAGTTTATTCATCACACCCTGTGTGTGTATATATATATATATATATATATATATATAACAGCAGATGAAACGGTGCATCGTATAAGAAATTACAGGGTAAATGTTTTTTAAATTTTCTCCTGTTTACGGAATTGATTTTTATTTGCGGTTGAAGCTTTGGCTGTTATTTCTAGTGGGTGAATGGCCTATTATGGCCGTTCCTTGATTGTTGATGTTGAACTTAAAAATGGTCTATGACTATTTAATTTTTTCCCACTAGGCCGCTGGTGGCAAAAAAAATTCTACAAAATTTTTTTTGCCACCCTATATTGATTAATTATGAATTTTCTGGTTAATTCCGTAATGGAATCGACGGCTTATATTTATTTGCTGCCGATAAATTTGGCGCGAGTGCGATGATTTGAAAATTTTAGGTCAGATATTACCTTGGCAGGGTCGGAAATGCCTCGTGAAAATATCTGTTCCGACTTGTGGCTATTTCTTACTGAAGAATCTGAGGGCCTATGGAAGATTGGCCTGATTTAATTTAATCAGGTTAGTTTACCATTAAACAGCAGATGAAACGGTGCATCGTATAAGAAATTACAGGGTAAATGTTTTTTAAATTTTCTCCTGTTTACGGAATTGATTTTTATTTGCGGTTGAAGCTTTGGCTGTTATTTCTAGTGGGTGAATGGCCTATTATGGCCGTTCCTTGATTGTTGATATATATATATATATTATATATATATATATATATATATATGGTAGACTTTCTTTGGTTTCTATCTACCAAGTCCACTCACAAGGCTTTGGTCGACCTGAGGCTATAGTAGAAGACACTTGTCCACAGTGCCATGCAGTGGAACTGAACCTAAGACCATGTTCGGAAGCAAGCCTCTTAATCATATCGATATGCCTATGCTACATAGTCATGCCAGCACTCATTTTAATGGATATATATATATATATATATATATATATATATATATATATATATATATATTTATTTATAACGGTTTCCTTGCCTTGACATTACATGAAAGGTTTGCGTGCACATGCACGTGTGTGTGCATATATTTCCCCAACCACCACCCTTTGACAACCATTGTTGGTTTGATTAAAACCCTTCAAGGCAATGTCCCAGCATAGCCACACTTCAGTGACAGAACCAATTAAGAGATAATAATCTAGAAACCATTTATTTTCAAAGGAAGATCCCTTTTTCAGGTTCTCTCTCAAATTGCATTGTGACTAGTGATGTACAGCAACATCTGATGGTCTAACTCAGTGATTCCCAAACTTTCTTGAACTGCCATCCCCAGACACCCAGGCCACATTCCTAGCACCCCCACCATCACAGACATAGGCCTCTTTCTGAAGCAAATTCAGAACAACAATGTGAGGTATACTTGCCATCTCAATATGGCTAACCACTAAGGGTGAGTGTTACTGTAGCTTGTAGCCCCAGGAGAACATCATCTCCAGCTGGCTTTAGCAGAGATTTATTATTTCAGAACAACAGTATTTCACAAATAAAAACTTAACCTAATGAACTCATTATTTTTTTCATTATTTACACGAATCACTACCCCATTATCGCCCCACTTTTTACATAAACCACTCTCCCATTATCGCCCCAATTTTCTTCAACACCTTGAAACTTTCCACCACACCCAGGGGGCAATCCTGCCTATTCTGGGAACCACTGGTCTAGCTGATCATGTAATCATGTGATGTGTGGATTTGATCCTACTCATCTCAATATCATGTGATGCAAATGTGATTATGATAATGAAGATACCTTTATAACACTATATGTATTTTGTCATTTTCCATGTAACTCCAACCACACAAAGGTTGCTGAAGACGTTATAACAGCACAAAAGCCAGACGCTGTTAATAAAGAAAAATTTCACTTCAGGAAAGATATTGGAAAAGGTAAGAACTAAAATTTCTCAGAAATTTTGAGAGTGAAAACTTAATTTTAACATTGATTAAATATTGTGAATGCATAGAAGATATATTTTATTGCTTAGCAATGGGTCAAGCTCGACTAAAACATATGGTCAAATGCATTCTATCTATGATCATTCTGTCTTTTTGGGGTATAATACAACTACATTTTTCACTGTGTCCTACTATGTGTCAAATGGGAAGTTGATATCAATGAGATTTAGCTGTTATTTCTAGTTGATCAGGCAGCCATGTAGCTACTTCTCCAGTCTTGGGAATGACAATTAAGGCCCAATGAAAATTGATTGGTGCTTGGCATGCTCATAACTCTGCCAGTTGCTGCCTTACTGGAGTTTAATATTATCTTTAGTGGAGTAAAACAAGGGGTGTTATGTACCTTAATTATAGGAAGGTTAGGGTGATGGGGTGACAAGCACATAGGCAAACACCGTTATTTGTCTGTTACACTATACAACACATGCAGTTATTGTACTAATATATAATTCTTTTATTTCCTGTCAATTAGAATCTGCTGATTGTGAAATGGCTGATGTTTACACATTGATGACTTTAGATGAAATCATGAATGGCAAGGTAAAAAATATTTTTGATAAATCCTAAATCACATACTGTAAATCCTCAAGTATAGTCCGCCCTTGAGTATAATACACAGGGGATTTTTAGGGGTCTGTACCTCTGAAAAACCTAAACCTTGTGTATAATACGCACCCCTTCTCTAACTTGAGTCATGCGTAATTTAGCCAGCAACACCCAGTCAAGCAAACACTTCCGCGCATGCGTAATACAATAATAGCGATGTTCTTAACTGTTATATGGGAATGTAAATATGTTTGCAAATTGTTTTTGTTACATGTTATTCTGTGTTCTGAATACTTTTATTTGAATAAATGTTACTTACTGCAAGCTATAGAAGATTCTTCTGTGCTTTCAAACTTAGCTTAAGGTATTTTCGCACCCGACATCACAAAATGCGTCTGAATAAACATTGCCGGACAGCAAATAGAGACTTGGACATTGATTAGAAAATAATTTTCATTTCTAACCTCATATATAGTATGCACTAGGGATTTTGGCCTTAAATTTTGGGGAAAAATGTGGATTATACTCAAGGATTTATGGTATTTTAGATTCTTCATTTATCCATCTTCTCTACTCCCATGGTCTTCCTCAGAAATAGTGGCCAGAATCCTCAGGCACCGCCTTCATATGGTCTTATCAGAAGCAGCTGGCATCAGCTCTTCCAGCTGGATTACCAAGCATGACCAAATGAGACTAAGGATGCTATCCAACCATTTTCTTGGCCTATCACTAGATTTCCTCCAGTTGACTCAACTTGAAGAATCCAACCTGTGATTGTTTCCCGTAACATTATAGCCACATGTTGGTAGAACCAGAGCTGTGGCCTCTCAAAATGGAGAAGTAGAGTTTCAACTTAGAGTGACTCCCTGATCTCCGAGCTATGCACCCAGTCCAGTAAATTTATTCCAGATTGTGAATTTTAAAATTCGAAAATAGGTGGCTTGTTTTTATATCACTTTAAAACTCCTTTTGAGTAAAAGAATAATGTAAAATTCCAATTCCAAATAAATTGGTAATGGTCTGTATCATTAAGAATTAGTCTATGGGAAAGATCCCAGAGAGTTCCTCAAGTTCAATATGGTGTGAGGAATGAAGAATCCTCATGATAACAGAGGTTGTTAAATTCTCCCATGAAAACTTAGATTACCAGAATTGTTCACCTGTAGAGCTGAAGTGATTTCAAAAACAGTGTCTCTTCCACCATACACATACTCTCTCTCTCTCTCCTCTCTCTCTCTCTCTCTCTCTCTCTCTCTCTCTCTTCCTCTCTCAGGCACTCCAAACTGTGTGGCTTTGTTCCTGTGTTAGAAATCATCTTGATTTCAATAAAATACCAGACAATGTCTTAAGACTACTATTGTTTATCATTCTGCAGAAGCTATAATGCAAACCTAACAGTGCTGGCGCCATGAAAATCAACCTGAACATTCTAAGCATTTGGCAATTGATTCAAACAAGTGGATATTTTAGTCTTGCCGATGGCAAGGAGACCTCTACAATGCAGGTGCCATAAAAAGACACTCACTACACACAGTAAAGTGGTCGGTGCTCGGAAGAACATTAAGTTGTAGAAACCATGCCAAAACAGGCATGGAGCCTGGGCACTGCTTCAGCTAGCCAGCTTCTTATTTCTTTATTGCCCACAAGGGGCTAAACATAGAGGGGACAAACAAGGACAGACAAACGGATTAAGTCAATTACATCGACCCCAGTGCGTTACTGGTACTTAATTTATCGACCCCGAAAGGATGAAAAGCAAAGTCAACCTCGGTGGAATTTGAACTCAGAACACAGTGGCGGATGAAATACCACAAAGCATTTTGTCCGGCATGCTAACGTTTCTGCCAGCTCGCCGCCTTAAGCTAGCCAGCTTCTGTCAAACCGTCCAACCCATGCCAGCATGAAAAATGGACGTTAAATGATAATGATGACAATAAAATTCTGTTCCCCTTCCCATTTTTGTAATATCTCTTTGCAACAAAAATACCAATCTTTTATAATGATTTGGTGAACATCTCAATTCTTATCCCCCAATCAGAAAAAAACTCAAACTATTTTCAATTATTCTGATTGTATTCCACGCCGGATGATTCCTCTAATTCAATTCCTCTCATATACAGGTATCACGGACTATTCCCATCTTCTGCAATTCATTGTCTGTCTTCCTCCTTCTCTCTCTCTCTCTCTCTCTCTCTCTCTCTCTCTCTCTCTCTCTCTCTCTCTCTCTGATTCTCCAAATTTTATGGTTTTGTCTCTGTTAGAAATCATTATGGCTTCATTAAAAGGTATTTCAAAGAAAGTCATAAAAATATTCTAACCTTACAAAATGAAATCTTCCTCATTTAGATTTCCGTTTTTAAAATATTTCTTTCACTCAAAACATCAAATTTTACAGCTTGGTTAACATCTCCAACAAAAAACTCAAACTGTTTTTAATAATTTTGGTTCCATTCCCAACAGAGAAGTTTCCTTGGATTAATTCCTCTTATATACGTTGTATCACTGACTATTCCCATCATTCTCTGCAAATCCTTGTCTCTCCTCTCCTCACACGCTCTCTCACTCTGTGATTCTCCAAATTTTATGGTTTTGTCTATCTTAGAAATCATAGTTTCATTAAAAGGTATTTCAAAGAATGTCATAAAAATATTCTAACTTTAGAAAATGAAATTTTTGCTTACTTCTGTTTCCGTTTCTCAAATATTTCTCTTACCAAAAATATCAGGAAATTTTACAACCACTTGGTCAAAATCCCCAACAGAAAAACTCAAACTATTTCCTATTATTTTGATTCCATTCCCAACAGGATGATTTCCCTGGTTTAATTCCTCTCATACACAAGTATTTCGATCTTATTGACTATGATGTCAATAACAGACGTAAAATGATGCCATACCTACAATTTCTCTCAGACAAAGCTGCAGGTAAGAGGATTCATTTGTTATTTTAAATGTATATTATATGTTTACTCTCCAATAATATTTCTTTTCCAATCTTATTTCTTTATTGCACACAAGGGGCTAAACACAGAGGGGACAAACAAGGACAGACAAAGGTATTAAGTCGATTACATCGACCCAGTGCATAACTGGTACTTAATTTATCGACCTCGAATGGATGAAAAGCAAAGTTGACCTCGGCGGAACTTGAACTCAGAACGTAACGGCAGACGAAATATTGTTAAGCATTTCGCCCGGCGTGCTAACGTTTCTGCCAGCTCGCCGCTTTTTCCAATCTTAAAACATGTTAGTGCTTTGGCCCGCATGTTTACTCTTAAAATGTTCGGGTAAGCTAGCAGAATTGTTAGCAGACTGGGTGAATTACTAAGTGGTATTCCTTCTGTCTTTACATTCTGAGTAGCATGTGTTCTGAGTTAAAATTCTGTTGAGGTCGATTTGGGCTTTTATCCTTTTGGGGTCGGTAGTTGGGCACGGGGTGTGGAGGTCGATGTAATTGAAGTACCCCCTCCCTAGTTTGTTCGAATTGGCTAGGTCCAGACATACACATAACATACAAACACACACCAACAGACACACACACACACACACAAACACATGCACTAACACACCCACACACGCGCTTACATGAAGTGTCCACTGTGGCACAAAAAGCTTTGATCCTGTTGTTGATGATTACCCCCTATAGTTCATAAAACCGTTGTCATTCTTTATGACGGGTGTACACTAGTTTACTTATGTTTAATCTTCCAATCAAATTATGTCCTGGGGTCTAATCATTCTATCACAGTTCGGTTTTAAACAATGTTTTCAAAACAGTTATCACAGCTAAAACGAATAAAGAAAAGAAACAATTAGGGCTTTATCTGTTTTTGTCTCAGATCCCGAAGTCAGGATATTGTTACAGAATACAGCAAAAATGTCCGTTTCAAATAAATAAACCATTTTTTATTTTCATTTAATTTATAGGAAAGATAATGACAATGGCCCAATGGACAAGACAGTTTGTAACAAATCATGAAGATTACAAGAATGACTCTGTTGTCAGTGAGAGAATCGCTTATGATTTTATGATGGAATGTGAGAAGATTGTCAACAACGAAGAAGGATGTCCTCAAGCATTTATCAAGCGTTAGCAAAATCCTAATAACATCGACTGAAGTATTATCTGTTACGAGCTTCACTGAAAATGAGTTTAAAACTTTATATTTTATAAGAAAGCAGGCAAGCATAGATAGATACAAGTATACACATGAATAAAGGACATAATGCGTTTCATATATTTTGTGCATGTATAGAAATAAATTGTGATTTTACTCTCTAAGTAGCCAGGAAATAAATCGTAACATCGGATGGCAGTTTTTAGGAAATATTCTCTAAAATAGACCATCGAAAGAAGCTGGTCTTGGTACTTTATATAAAGTAGCGCATTATCTGCCTGGATGTGAATCGTTGATAATTTTTATCCTCCGTCTTCCGTTTCTCTTGAACTTTCCTCCATCTCATGTTTCTGACGAGGAGCTTTGCTCGAAACGTAAAACTACCTTTCTTTCCTTCTCTGAGCGTCTGCTAATACTTTACATGTACCGCGTCCTCGCGTTGTTTTTTTTTTGTGTTCTTTTTTTTAATTCAATATAATTAATAATTTATATTCATGTTTTTTAATAATTGCTTGTATTCCTATTTTATATGCATTGAATAATATACTATATGTATTTATGTTATTATGGTTGTCGTTTTGATAAATAAATAAGTCAACATTTTAATGTTCTAAAGTTGATGAACCAACTAATGTGCTTCTCCATTTTCTTATTTGTAATATAAACTAATGGTAAAATATTTCTTTACCTTCACCCATTTAATACAATAAGTAAGTTAATTGCAATGCTATTAAAACACTGGTGTATTAATAATTGGGTATTATACCAACAGTATATTGGATAAATATTATCCTTTAGTGGGTTGGATCCACAACCCCTAACTTACTTGGTATATATATATATATATATTATATATATATATATATATAATAATAATAATAATAATAATATTAGGGAATAAATCCAAATTTACAGGGAAAAATCAGATTTAGGATTGAATCCAATTTTATAGTAAAATATTATATTATATTAAATTAGAGACAAAACTACTATTATGCAAATCAAACAAAGAAAGACTTAAGCCAATACATAAAATAATTTATATAAATTAAATTTAATTAAAATAACCACTAAATTTATTTTATGTATTGGCTTAAGTCTTTCTTGTTTGATTTGCATAATAGTGGTTTTGTCTCTAATTTAATATATATATATATAATATATATATATATATATATATATATATATATATATATATATATGAAGATATTAATATAGATTATTTCTCCTTTTTTGCAGGAAAAAGCATATAGTGTTTTGCGAGTGGAGTGAGTTCTTCATCGATAGCTGGCGATTATCACACGCTGAAGACGGGTAACCACTCAGAAACCCGGGTCTGTGTGTATCACGTAAGGCTAGAGATAGGAGCGATGACCTCTCCTCGCAAATACTAATTAGCCAGCTGGAAGATGATGTCTTCCTGAGGCTAAAAATAACAGTAACATCGTCCTGTATGGGATCGCCACATTTAATTTGCAAATATAATTTACGATATATGTATATGTATATAGTTACACAGACACACACGTTACATTATGAAACAGGGTCAAGTGAAAATTCCGTAAAAAAATATACTAGAAATTATTATATTATATATATACACACACGCACGCGTGCGCCATACATCAACAAGGAAGTTCTAGTCAACGCCTTGTGTGTAAAATCAATTACAAACCACATAACAAAATCGTTAACCTACCGTCGTTATTTTCCATTTTCGATATCTCTTCCTTGGCAAATGAACTTAGTTATCCATGCTCTTCTGTACTTTAAACCTCAATCTACTGGGTCGGTCGTTTGCTGAACGTTACAGTAATCCTTCGCCATATCGAGGTTCACCTATCGCGGTTTATTATTTAAGCTTACATCGATTCCTCCGTGGTGTTGTTTTGCATTTATAATAAAATGAATATATACAAATTATAAAAATAATAAGACATATACAGTACTGCTTCTACTTCGCGGATTTTCACCTATCGCGGGGATTTTGGAGCGTAACACCCGCGATAGACCAGGGATTACAGTATTTGCATTACATCTTATCCCCTTTTAAAAATAGGATCACATTCAGTTATGAAGATCAAGATCAGTGTTTAGCACAAGGACTGATCCTGTTGAGAAAGGGTTCTGGTCGATTAAGTCAACTCAATACTCAACTAGTACGCATTTTATTGATCTCTGAAAGGATGAAAAGCAGACGACCTCGGTGGAATTTGAACTCGAGATGTAAAAAGTATGAAGAAATTCCAAGGCTGGAGAGTAAATCAGCCGAAACATTATGGTAAAAACAAACAAGATGAGGACACATATCCATCCAATGTAAATAATGTAAATAATGTACAGAATTTCTCATCTCTAAAATATAGAACAGTATCATTCGTTCTCTTATCTTTTATTTCATTCAGTCATTGGACTGCGGCTTTTTGGGGGGACCGCCTCGAGTTTTAATTGAATAGATCGCCACTAACACTTATTTCTTAAGCCTGGGGCTAATTCTATGCAGAACCACTAAGTTACAAGGACGGAAAGAAGCCAACACTGTCAGATTGAAAGTGTGTGTGTGTGGGGGTGGGGTGCAAACTCAAGTACAAATATATATATATATACATATACGATGGGCTTCCACAGTGGTGGGGACAGACACAAGAAAACACACACACACACACACACACACACACATATATATACGATGGGTTCCCGCACAATTTCCGCCCACCAAATTCAGTTACAAGGCATTGATCGCCCTCAAAGCTCTTGTAGAAGACACTTGCGCAAGGTTCCACTCAGTGGGGCTGAACCCGAAACTACGTGGCTGCAAAAGCGAGATTCTTAACCACTGAGCTATACCTGAGTCTTTTGTACAATAAATAAGTAAATGTATAAATCTTTATGCGACCGCTGAACCTGAAATAAATTGCAACCAAAGCAAGATCACATTAAATGATGTGATCCTAGACACACCGTTTCGGAAAAATAGATAAATAAAAAAATATAAAAAGTATAAATAAATAAATAAATAAAAAACATAATGGTCACAGCTGTAAAACATTCAATCAAAACCGAGTTGGTGTCACCAGTAACAGCAAGAGCATTACTTTTACAAGCAGGTCTCACTATATACTTTTAATTTAGGGCGGACATTTTGAGGGCAGACATTTATATATTTATTTGTTGACGTCATTATTCAATATTATTATTATTTCCATAAGTAAATGATTCAGGTTTCAAATATTCCCCCCAAAAATCAATAAATATTAATATTATTTTCAGAATTCAGCTTTTATGTTTTAGATAAACACATCCATATCTCACCTGCAGCTGTATCAACATATTTACCTGGTTCATCATTAGCAAACGCTGTCTTTTTCAACATCAAGGTAAGTCTCGATTTTCATATTTATTTACTTAAGGCGGAAAGCTGAAAAAAATCGTTAGCACCTCGGCCAAAATTCTTTGTGGCATTTCGTCCGTCTTCACATTCTGCGCCCAAGTTCCGCCAAGATCGACTTTTACTCTTTTACTTGTTTCAGTCATTTGACTGTGGCCATGCTGGAGCACCGCCTTTAGTCGAGCAAATCGACCCCGGGACTTATTCTTTGTAAGCCTAGTACTTATTCTATCGGTTATTTTCGCCGAACCGCTAAGTTACGGGGACGTAAACACACCAGCATTGGTTGTCAAGCGATGTTGGGGGGACAAACATATACACACACGCATATATATATATATATATATAATATATATATATATATATATATATATATATATATATATATATATATATACACATGCATATATACGATGGGCTTCTTTCCGTTTCCGTCTACCAAATCCACTCACGAAGCTTTGTTTGGCCCGAGGCTATAGTAGAAGACACTTGCCCAAGGTGCCATGCACTATATCTGTATCCTTTTTAAAACCCTTTTACTCTTTTCAGTCATTTGATTGCGGCCATGCTGGGGCACCACCTTGAAAGATTTTAGTCGAACAAATTGACCTAAAGACATATTATTTTTTGAAGCCTACTACTTATTCTATCGGTCTCTCATGCCGAACCGCTAACTTACGGGGATGTAAACACACAACAAATGGTTGCCAAGTGGTAATGGGAGGACAAACAGACACTCCCATCATTTTTTCAATCTGCAGAGAAATGGTCAAAATTTGCTCTGTTTATAATTATACCTTATGTTGCATATTTATTATATCATATCTTGATACTGTTTGGACTAAGATCCCCGTTGACAGGCTGCTGGTATTTATAGAGTGTTAAATGCTTTCAGTATGCAAATTAGGGTCTCCTTCATAGAGTAACTGCTGCATTTGTTGAGTATGTAAACAGTTTCACTGCATTCTTCTCCGGGGACAGTAAGAATGATGTAGATGTCTCTGATGAGTTCTCAATAAGGTTCGAAAATCGATTAAGGTTGTTCGTTCTTTTTTTCAGTCTGCGGAGAAAGGGTTATAATTTTTCCTGTTTATAATTATACCATATGTTACATATGATGGAATCTATAAATTTGTAACACATCGCTACGCGTGTTTGCACAAATCACGTGATTTTAATACATGATGTTAAATTAAGCTGAAACATATTAATTAATTGTACTTTCGCTGTATATTGAATAATTTAAATAAGATAGGGTTTTATATTTCTATGGCGTGAAAAGGTTTTACACGTTAAAGTTTCCCATTTTCTTTCATTTCTATTTAGAGCCTTTACTGAAAAGAGAAGATCAGAGTTAAACTGACTGAAAGAAACGTTTGTCAGTCAAAAATACAGATGGTTTTTGTTATAGATGGCACCCTAATGGCATGGGAGGAGATTAAACTCTATATTCCACTTGTCAAGAACCAAGCAAGAATGCAGTTTGTTCATCAATACAAGAAATATAAGGACCTGAAAAACTACCCATTTTATTGGGGTGATGAGGTAAGTTTTTGACATACAGTTCTTTTCGGTATAAACTAACTCCTATGATTTAAAAAAAAAACTTTTACCATGATGTTTGAAAGTAGAATAGAAGACGCACACGTGTTTAAGACGGAAAAATGCGCCAATCTGGCCAACAGCTTGACGGAAGCAAACTTCCGGGTAAAGGTTTTCGCTAAAAAGGTCGAGGCCGTAGGTTTTGTGGGTAAATCTGCTTACGATCAGATGAAACAACTCTCAGTCTGTGGGAAGAATAGGATCAAAGCCCTAAAGGCAATATCAGAGACAGTGGAGACGTTTTCCAGCTGGATCTCGTCGAGGAGTAACAAAACCCTCTATTCCGGTTGAAGGCAATATTTTTGTATTTTAATGCCAAGAGAAGTAACTTTGAATGAGCCATTGCGATAGCGCTGACGTTTCACCGCAACCATGACAACCAACTTCATTTCTTCTTCAAGTATAAATTTGAAAACTGAATCAACGGGGAGGAGTACCAACTAGATGAAATCTCCAAGCGGTTTAAATGCATAAGTCTCCGATATCCAAGAGGCTAAAAAGTGTCGGCAGATGGACACCGAGGAGTCATGACCTGGATGCGACCGAGCTCGGCCCGGTCCGACCCTTTTAGAGTATAGGAAGAGACGAAACACTTTCAAGGGTGGGTGTTTCTTCTCTGAAGACCTTCTGCTTTCAGATCTCTTGAGAGTTTCTGACGGTGAAAAGCACGATAATTCACTTTTGAAGAAATGAATACGGGTAAAACACCAAGTTTCCAGATACCGATCGTCCAGAACATCTTATAATCAACACCAATTTACGAGCAGGAACTTCAAATGGCCGCGGCCGCCAGACGAGCTTACTGGGACCTTGCACAGACTAATAACTTAATAACAGTACAGTAGTAATAAACTTGTATCATTTATACGAGTGGTTCTCAACAGAGGGTCCATATGACCCTTGGTGGTGGGGGACATATAACATTTTGTTGTTAAAGCTCAGGCGCCATATATTCGTTATACTTCTATAATAAACAAAATAGTTTAATTTTTTAAATACAATTCCTGATAATATATGATCATAAAAATATAATAGGATTTTTCAAACATCAAATAGCTAAGAGGGTCTACCCGAGGAATATAGGGTTCGTAGGAAATAAATGGTTGCGAACCACCGATTTATTTTAATGTACAGATACCTTTATTTCATTTAATTATTTAAGTAAATTCAATATTTGATTTAGTGTATGTCGACTAAGGTGCCCACCCCCGGTTCGGAAAACTCACTATTCCGGAAAGGCTTTGGAACGAAAGACTCCGGAAATTCAATGGTGTGCCCGCAATAAAGAAGTTACACATTTTTGAAGACGTAGATGATTTTAGCCCCGAAAACTACAAAACATTAGGCATTCCACTTCTCACAGCAATTAAAATATATAACATTCTGTCTTCGATCTTTTTCTCACTAATTTTTATATATTGTATATTTTTATAGCTTGATCATTATATAAATTCTTATATACTTCACATCATATATTTTATGCATATTGTGTATATCAAGACCTCCTCCTGGGGAAGGCTAAGGGAGTAAACCCCGACAGAAAATCCGGAGCTGGAGTCCCTAAGGCGGCCTGACTCAACACGTCATCACCGGCAACTCCTGCGACGCATCTGGTACCAAGCTGTATCGACTCGTCGTTCCCTTGGAGCTACCAGCTACGTGGAGAGGGCGGGGGTCAAACTGCATGGGAAATAGCTGATCCCTCATACAAACCTGCCCAGGCCTTGTAGCTCAACAGAAGAGGACTGGAGAGGACACTCCAGCAGTATCGTAAGATTCTGACACAACACGGGAAGGGACAGTTACCGGTGATAAGCTCAATCCGATTGGCGGAGGAAACGATGGCCAGGGGTCACCTCTGTCGGTGGGAGAGGCCATCGAGCCTCAATGGACAGCTACCGCCCGCCTCAAGCTGGGCAGCCTCCAGCCAATAAGATGCAGTCCCGCCATGGCTCACCTGCTCCACTGGGTGCGTGGAGATTAGAGAACCATCTCGAAAAGTTAGCCAAAAAACCTCGCACCAGGCAAAAAGAAAACCACACACAACAGAACAAAACCTCCAGCTTTTCGGTTCGCTAGCTGGAATGTTAGAACCATGTGCACGGGGCTTACATCAGACCTACAATTGATTGACGATGCAAGGAAGACCGCTGTGATTAACCATGAACTAAATCGCCTGAATGTGGACATTGCCTGCCTACAGGAAACCCGCCTTGCTGAGAGCGGCTCAATCAAAGAGGAAAACTACACCTTCTTCTGGCAGGGAAAGGCCTCAGACGAATCAAGGACTCATGGCGTTGGCTTAGCTGTTAAAAACAACCTCATCAATTACATTCAGCCACCAAAGACTGGATCTGAGAGAATCCTTGTCCTCAGAATATCAACATCCACAGGTCCTGCAAACATCATCACTGCCTATGCGCCAACACTATCTTCATCTCCCGAGACCAAAGACCAATTCTATCAAGCTCTGGACAACGAACTATCCATGATACCTAGGTCAGAACTCCTATATCTTCTCGGTGACTTCAATGCGAGAGTGGGAGCAAGCAACAGCTCCTGGCCCACATGCCTGGGTAAATTCGGTAGAGGGAAAGTAAACGAGAATAGCCAAAGGCTACTGGAGCTTTGCTGCCTCCATGGACTCTGCATTACCAACACTTTCTTCGATTACAAAGAAATCCACCAAGTTTCCAGGAGACACCCGCGATCCGGTCACTGGCACCAACTCGACCTGGTCATCACAAGGCGTGCAGACATAGCCAGCGTTCTCCTTACTCGCAGTCACCACAGCGCAGACTGTGATACAGACCACGCCTTAGTCGCCAGCAAAGTCCGCATGAGACTGAAGAAAATGCACCACTCCAAGGAAAAATGCTGTCCGCGCATCAATACCTGCAACACCAGTAACATCGAGAAAACGTCACAATTCATCGCCAACGTGGAAGAGTCACTCACTAAAGCACCATCTAATGACTGCATCGACAAAAAGTGGCACTATCTTCGCGACAACATGTGCAGCTCCGCTTTCAACGCCTATGGGAAGAAAGAAAGAAAAAAATGCTGACTGGTTTGAAGCACATTGGGATGAGATAGAACCAACCACAGAAGCCAAAAGGAAAGCACATCTGGCCTACAAACACAACCCATGCCACAGTAACCTCCAGAACCTCAGGGACGCCAGGGGGCACATCTCAGCAGACAGCCCGGCGCTGCGCCAACACTTACTGGTTGAACCTCTGCAACAGCATACAGAGTTCAGCAGACTCAGGGAATGTGCGTGAGATGTACGAGGGCTTAAAGAAGGCAACAGGCCCAGCTCCTACCAAGACGGCTCCTTTCAAGACCAAAGAGGGAGTAATAATCCAAGATCAGGAGAAACAAATGCAGTGCTGGACTGAGCCCTACCCTGAACTGTATGCTACACAGAACATCGTCACAGACTCGGCCCTCAACGCTATCCCGGTCCTACCGGTTATGAACGAACTAGACTCTCCACCCACACTGGAAGAGCTCAGCAAGGCAATCGACACACTAGCCTGTGGCAAGGCTCCCGGGAACGATGACATCCCATCAGAAATCCTCAAATGTGGGAAACCTGCACTGCTACACCCCCTGCATGATCTACTCTGGCTCTGCGGGGAACATGGTCACAAACCGCAAGACGTGAGAGACGCTAAAATCGTCACCCTGTACAAAAAGAAAGGTAATTACAGCGACTGCAACAACTGCAGGGGTATCTCTCTACTCAGTGTAGTCGGTAAATCCTTCGCACGAGTCACACTAGCGCCCCTACAGACCTTGGCAAACCGTGTTTACCCAGAGTCACAGTGTGGTTTCAGAGCAGGATGATCCACAGTGGACATGATAGTCCCACTACGACAACTGCAAGAGAAGTGCCTAGAACAACAGATACCTCTCTATATAGCATTCATTGACCTCACCAGGACATTCGATCTCGTCAGCAGGAATGGACTCTTTACACTTCTACAGAAGATAGGATGCCCACCGCACCTGCTCAAAGTGATAACCTCATTCCACGACATGCACAGCACTGTCTGCTACAACGGCGCGACATCGGAAGCCTTCCCAGTCAGCAGCGGAGTGAAACAAGGTTGTGTTCTCGCACCAACACTCTTCGGAATATTCTTCTCGCTGCTCCTACAGTTTGTATTTAAGACCAGCTAGGAGGGAGACTACATCCACACCAGGTGCGACGGCAAGCTTTTCAACATCCCCCGTCTACGAGCCAAAACCAAAGTCGCTAAGGTGCTCATTCGGGAGATGCTCTTCGCAGATGACGCAGCACTGATGTCACACACAGAAGCTGGGCTCCAAGAACTTGTGAGCTGTATGTAACACGCCTGCAAAGAATTTGGTCTAAATATCAGCCTGAAGAAGACAGACGTCATGGTGCAGGGCGCAGAGCATAACCCATCAATCTGCATAGATGGCTACAACCCAGCAGTGGTCGACAACTTCACCTATCTCGGGTCGACTATATCCAACTCTGTGTCCATCAACACAGAGGTTACGAGCAGAATCGGCAAGGCAACAGCGGTAATGGCCAAGCTTAACAAACGGGTATTGATCAACACCAGTCTCACTGAGAATATCAAACTGAGAGTTTACCGAGCATGCGTACTGAGCATACTGCTGTACAGAAGCGAGACATGGACCACCTACGCCCGACACGAGAAACAACTCAATAGCTTCCACCTAAGGTACCTGCGGCGCATTCTCCATATCAAATGGCAGGACAGGATCACTAACACAGAGGTTTTGGACCGTGCCAACATGTACAGCATGCAAACATCACTCTGTGAGAGGCGTCTTCGGTGGCTAGGTCATGTCAGCGGAATGGATGCAGGACGGATTCCAAAGGACCTACTGTACGGAGAGCTAACGGAATGCTCCAGAACAATGGGACGCCCCAAACTGCGCCTCAAGGATATCTGCAAGAGGGACCTAAAGCTATGCCAGATCAACACCCAAACTTGGGAATCCGCTGCTGCCGACAGAAGCGCCTGGCGACACAGTGTCAAGCACGGTGCCATGAGAGCAGAGAACCTGAGGACCACAACTGCCAAACTAAAGAGAACCAGGCGAAAGGAACAGCAACCACAGCTCTGATCCCCCTTTCACTTGCACCAGATGTGGTAGAGACTACCACTCGATGATTGGTCTGCACAGCCACACCAGGAAGTGCAGATAAACCCACCACCTTTTCTGAGCTACACCATCGTCTTTCGAGACGGACGGATGCCGAAATTAATATATATATATATATATATATATATATATATATATATATATATATATATTATATATATATATATATATATATATATATATATATATATAATTCAACAACAATTAAGGAATGGCCTTAATAGGCCATTCGGCCCACTAGCTGGTTTGCCATTAAAAACACCGAAACGATGCATCGTCTAAAGATGAATTAGGGTAAATGTTTTTAAATTTTCATTTAATTTCTGAATTACTACTACTTAGCGGTTTGAGTCCTGGCTGCTTCTTCTAGTGGGCCGAATGGCCTATTAAGGCCATTCCTTAATTGTTGTTGAATTTATATATATAGTCTTTGACTATTTTCTCTTTCCCACTAGACCGCTGGTAGCGATAAATTTCTATTGAATTTTTTGCTACCCTAAATTGATTAATTATATATATATATATATAAACAAATAAGAAAATGGAGGAACAGATTCATTTTAATCATCGACTTACAGATATTACCAATTCATATTATTTATTAACTACATAAATAGGAACATCTAAATCCAACAAAATAAAACAGTATACATCAATAAGTAAGATAATACCATAAAAATAATATACATAAAATGGATCTTACAGCTGTTTCAGCCTGTAGATAAAGGTATCTCATTCTGCCTATATTAGTCAGATGTATTGAGGTAATATGCAGTTAAAAATGAGTTATTTATATATATATATCTCAAGGCCTCGTCAGAGATTATAAAGTATAATTATAAAAATATAAAAATGTAAATATAAATATGAAACAAAATGTATACACAAGAATATATATATATATATATATATATAGAGAGAGAGAGAGAGGAGAGAGAGAGAGAGAGGTAAGGTAACATACAAAGGAAACAATTCCTTCAAAGGTGTTTGTAAAACATCCAATTCCCTGGTACGTCGGTTGAATACCACATAAATATGGATAGAATGCAAATTACAAACAATACATTAAATAGAGAAATAATGCCTCCCCAGACACAACAGAGAAATAATTGCTTATACTATATCATATTCATAGTATATTGTGTTATATTATAAATAAATTAATGGATTGTCATTTGTGTCTCTCCAGTAAATGTATTGTTTATATTAAAATATGTCTATATGTACACATATAAAGAAAAGACGGCAAATTGTGGAAACTTTCGGGTAAGGACGTTATGCATAAATATATAAATATTTATAATAATATTTATATTTATATTAATATTAATATATTTATATTAATATATAGATATATAAATATTTATATTATTTATATTCATATTTATAATATTAATATTTATGTATAAATAAGTGTTGTTTGCAAAACATGTATAAATACATAAAAATTCATCAGCTGAAAGCCTCCACCTTTTGCTTTCTCTCGTTTTGCATCTATACATATATACATTTTTTCTGTTTGATATGTCTAATTCAGTGTTGCCAACTTAAGATCAGAATTTTATGCTAAATTCCCGAAGAAAAAATACCAAAAAAATGCTTTAAAATATGACAAAAAATACTAAAGACTAATTATATTAAAAATATTAATCTTTATTTACATTTTTATTTACTTTCTTTAATTATATTCAGCATTGAGAAATAATTTCTTCAATTTCACTGATTTGATCATTTTCAGCTGCAGTGCCGAGGTCTTTGACTTCTGTATACATTCAAGGTCACAATCTTGTTACGTGTTTTGGATTATCGACGCTTTTGGCAACATCTGCCATATCTTTTCAGGATATATTTTACAGACAGTATCGATCTAAGCATAGGAAGAGGCATTTTGTTTCTCAATTTTGATTTGACTACACCCGTACTACTCAACAACCGTTCAACTTCTGCATTTGAGTTTGGCAATGTCACTAGATTAATGGCAAAATTTGCAACGTCTCTAAAAGGATTTCCTCCTATAGCATCTTTATATTCCAAGACTTCCAGCCAGAATACCTCAGTATTAGACGTATTTGTCCAGTTAACTAAATGACTGCTATTAAACTAATTTTCAATTGAAGACATTTTTTCTTCATTTAAATGCATTGATTTTAAGACAGGTAAAATTGGCTCTTTGAAATGCTGCAAGATATTCTCTACTGAAAAACATTTGATATTCCTCAGTATATTAATATTTCCTGGTAAACGGTGCTTGAGCTCTTTATAAAGGCGGGGTAAACATCGTTGTATCCTTTTGCGAATATTATTTTCTTCGGTGGCTGTTACAGTCTTCTTGATAATCATTTCTGCTATCTTTCTCTCGAACCTGTGGCCTAAATTCGGTTCAGAATCCAGAAATCTTTCAATAGAAGCATCCAGATCAAGAGGATCGATTCTACATGTTAGAAACACTATCATATTAGCAACAGATTTGATCAAATTTGAAAGATCTTCAAGTAATCTTGTTTTGTTGACAGTGTTTGATTCAAACAGTTTTTCACTTGCTGAATATATTTTAAAGTTGGATGCAAAAATAAAAGGTAAAGTTCCTTCCTAGAATCACAAAACCTTTCATGTAACGTTTGTGTTGTAAACCATTTTTCTTTTGTAGTCGTAGTTTGGAAGTGAGTTTGCAATTCAAACCATTGGCTTAAAATTCTATTTACCGCTGGTTCTATTGACAGCTACCTAGTTGTACAAGAATTCACGATCTTCAAAGGTTCTTCATCATTGATAGCAAAGTAAAGTTGTTCGTAGGTACTTTGTCTTGTTGAAGAATGAGAGGACCGTTTATAGGTTTCGAATAATAAAAATTCTAAATTTATGGTCGAGCATTCAGCACAAATGTGGGATGCTGCTAACTGTAAAGAAAGACATACACATCTAAATAGAAGTAATGATGGAACTTCTTTTAATTTCTGGAAAACACCATTGTTGACTCCTATCATTACTCTAGCATTGTTGGTTCCTATAGCCAGTAAATTTTATATATCTAATTTCTTTTTCACTAATTCAATTTTTAAGGCATCTACAATGCCATCTGCATTACGTTTCTAAAGATACTATACTGAGATATGTAAGTACCACTTTTTTGCGAGTGTCACTATAATATATGATAACAATTCCTAACAACTTGTTTATCGATATATCATTGGATTCATCTAATAATAGGCTAAAGTTTCTATCTCCTATATCAAGAATCAAAATATGGAGTTAGAACATTTCTCACAATATTTGCACATTTTCTACGATGCAACTTCACTTTGGGTATAATATCACTCTCAAACCTATGATTCTTACGTAATTCTATTAAGTGATTACAGCTATTAAATGATGAATGGCAACACATAAACATTGCTAACTTTGCTTCAAGCATAGATGTCTTATCATTTTTGGTTTTAAAAAAAAATTGGTAAGAGAAACCATTTGTTGTGGAGTTGATGCCTTATGTTTATTCGCTTACGAAAAGAGAATATTTTACCAACATATTACATCTACAATATCTGCAATGTGCTTTAGAGTGGTCACTAGGTACTTCACACAACCATTTAGTAAATGCTGACTTCTTAAGCCATTCCTTTCGGAATTTTTGCTGGTAAAACTTTGTTTTTTCTTTGCTCATTATAATGTAGTGGGAAGCAAGAAAATAAATTGAATTATTAATAAAAATATAAAATTGAAACGCAACTTATCAGTTTGCTGCTAACAATTCTTTCATTCGCCATTAAGAATTCTTGTGTTTGCTGCTTACAAATTCTTGAGGTGAGGAATTCTGATTCAGGATGCAGGGTGGCCAACTTATAAATGGAAAAGTAAAATCTGCAGGAATTCTAAAACTGTGTTCTGATATAAACCTGGGAACATCATATTTCGCTTCCAATCTTACATTTAATATCTATTAGTAAAACCACAATACTAAAAAAAAAAAAAATTGTAAGTAGAAATATAAAGGGGGAGACCCCTCCACCCCCATACTTCTATACAATATATATAATCCAAAATAAGCATGAAAAAACACAGGCCTATTTTAAAACAGTCAAACTGAAAGTAAATCAGTCAACCTGTTGTGATAAAAACTCATCATTACAGAATAAAGCATTGTTAGGACGAATTCTTTGCAACGCATTTACATTGTTCAGGTGCTGACATGCATTATCTTCTCCCCCATCAGCACCACTCTGTATCCAAGCCGATGAGGTGGGGCTGGAATAGTTTAATAACTTGATAAACTTCCTTTTGATACACTTTCATTTGAAGTTTCCAGAAAGGGAAAGAAAAATTCAACAATAGCCGAGAGTACTAAACTTTGGCTGTAACGAAAGTAGAATAGGAGGAAAAAGAAGAAAAAAGGGTAGCTATTGTGGAAATGTCATAATCAGAGAAAAATGCTAAAAAAAAAATGCTAAGAAAAAATGCTAAATAAAGTTTTAAATCTACTATTTTCTCTGCTAAATGCGAGATTCAAAACTTTTCTGCTAAATGCTGAAAAAAATGCTAGATCTAGCATAAAATATGCTTAATTGGCAACCCTGGATCCGCATAATTGCCTCAATGATCCCCTGTAAATGATCGGAGTCTAAGTTTGAATCTTTTGAGCACTACTCTGGATCTCATCTATCTATCTATCTATCTATCTATCTATCTATCTATCTATCTATCTATCTATCTATCTATCTATCTATCTATCTATCTATCAATCTATCTATCTATCTATCTATCTAACCATCCATATATATATATATATATATATATATATATATATATATATATATTATATATATATATATTATATATATATAATATATATATATATAATATATATATATATAATATATATATATATATATATATATATAGAGAGAGAGAGAGAGAGAGAGAGAGAGAGAAAGAGGGGGGTTATGTATAGATGCAGGTGGGGCTGTGAGGCCGAGAATCTTGCTTCTCAACAGTGCGATTTTCGGTTTAGTCCCACTGCGCGCCACCTTTGGCAACTGTTTTCTACTGCTGCCCTGGGCCGACCAAAGCCTTGTACCACGCGCGAGATGTTGAAATGATTGCAGAGTGATTACTTCACCATTTGACTTGTGGCACATCGTGCACCTGTACAGGTAATGTCGATTTGATGGAGGAAGTGAGCTAATGTCCTGCACAAACTGTTCGTCAATATAAATGAATGATTTGTTCTTTAAGAAGATGCAGAATCGTCTTTCTCGGACTCGAGAGACCATCAACAATATCATACCCACCATGTGAGGTAGTCTTTTTTCCATACATCTCTGCACACAGACTTTACTAACACTTCGTATTCTTTCCTTTTTTTATCATTAATGAAGTTATTTCCTGTGGGACTTGTTTATCCACTTGCTCTGACCTAACAAATTGGGTTTTTAGATATAATTGTCCATATCCGAGTTACAAGGCCAAATGTGTCTGATTTAATTGATATTAAGAAATAACTGGTCTGATTTCTTTTTTAGATTGAATATTCGTTAATACGATTTGACCATGAAAAACGAGTTGTCCAGTTACTGTTGAATGCTACATCCCTACTTGAATCTCCGGAAGTAAAGGGATCAGAATCAAGGTGAGTTTAATTCTGTGGATCAAATTTGGAATAATCTTTGGTGATAATTAAAATTATTATAAGTAACAATTTGGAGAGAGAAGGAGAGAAGAGAAAGAGAGGATGGAGGCAAGAGGTAGATGTGTAGTTTGGTTCCCATCACAAGCGCCTGTTTCTCAACTGGTTTATAATGTTTAACTAAAACTGAAAAATGTGCACGCTCAAGAGGGTTACACAATGTCATAATAAACCTTAAAAAGTATGGGACTAGAATTGTTGCTCAAAAATATTGGAATCCCTATTTGTTGTACAGTCTAAAGCATTTTGAAACGAAAAGAGACTCGTATGTGGATTACGATGTCTCGATAATTGTTAAACTGAGTTCTTAACATAAAAATTTGAAATTGTACAAAATATGATCTTTAACTTCGAATTAGTAAATTTTTTTCTACTCTAGGCACAAGGCCCGAAATTTTGGGGGAGGGGCCAGTTGATTAGATCGACCCCAGTACGCAACTGGTACTTAATTTATCGACCCCAAAAGGTTCAAAGGCAAAGTCGACCTCGGAGGAATTTGAACTCAGAGCGTAAAGACAGACGAAATACCGCTAAGAATTTCACAAATTTTTTATTTCTCATAAGGGGACAACAAAGAGGGGACATTACAATCTGATATGGGGTCAGATTTCACGAATTAGTTAACAAAAAGATGAATTCAAAAATTTTACATAAATATGAATAGTTCGAATGATAACATATACAAGACAATACAGAATGGAATGGGGAGGCGGGATATGCTCGGACCCCACGAGCACTGTCTCACCACTGATGCTTTGGGTTCTTCCTGCGTTGTATTCATGCGGTTCCATCCATACGCAACATTCGTGCGACATTCTTCCGTCGATCTTAGGTGGAAGGTGAAGAAATTCAAAAAGCCAGGGCCAGATATAAAAATGCCTGTTATTAACCCTTTCATTCGCGTCTTCCAAATCACCTCTCTTGCAATTGCTACTACGATGAGAAAGCAATTCTTACCTTCTTTCGATATGAAATCTGGTGGGTCAATTTTTATTATTTACTCAGTCGATAGCTGTATTCTTCCTGTACTTGACAACAGTTGTTCGGCATAAACCCACACATCTGACATCTCCGAACACTGAACAATAGCGTGCGGGACGGTTTCCCTGTCCCGCCCACATCTTGGACAGGTCGGTGGACCAGGGCCACCATGCCTTGCGAGCTTGTTATCCAGTGTCTTCGGCCCGAATGTACGTTGGAACAGACTGGCCAACTGATTATCGTCGAGACCTAGGGCTTCCCCCAAGGTATCGTCACCTTTCACCTCTACCAACCCTCTATAGAAGAATGTGGTAGAACCACTACCGCAGACGTTGTCCGAGAGATGGAATGTCTGGGGAGCCTTACGACACTCCGTAAACCATGTACCCGACTTCGATCTACGATAGAACCAGGTATTCGGTCCACCGAAACAAGTGAACTTGGAAAACATCTGTTTCGCCAGCTGAGACCACACCCGATCACCATCCAGATGGATCTCAATGCGTGCCTGCGCATCATCAGCCAAGGCATCCCTAGCCCACCCTTTAACTGTTGTCAGCAGCAAATAGAGCGTCTCACAAGCGGATTCGAACCCTTCCACAAGAAGCGTAAGAGCTGTCTTTCCAGCTTGCTCAACCACGAATCAGAGCTGGGAACGACGGTTAGGCGGTAGGTGATGACTGATGCGATGAACACATTGGCCACCTCCGCCCTCCCTTTCAGGGATAGCCACCACCAAGACCAGGTCTTTGGCTATACGGGCCACCCTGCTCGCTACTTCGGCCCAATTCTTTTCTGTTTGGAGGCCTGGTCCAAACTAGACGCCTAGCGACTTAATCGGACCCACCGTCCAATGTCCCACGACGCTGTCAGGAGGCATCGACTTGCCTCTCCAGGTGCCGAGCTGCAAGCCGACTGACTTTTCACGATTAACCTTTGCTCCTGCCACCGTCTCGTATTCCTCAATGGCCTTGCCTACCCTCTGTAGGTGATCCATTTCACTTACGATGATGGTGATGTCGTCCGCGTACGCTGAAATCGATTCTCCAGAATCTGGCTGTCTCGGCATGTCGCTCAGTTTTCGCAGCAATGGCTCAAGAGCCATTACATACAAAATCGGGTAGAGCGGACACCCTTGACGAACCGAGCGTTTGATGATAAACGGCTTAGATAAAAAGCCATTCACCAAAACTACCGAGTCGATGTTGTGATAAATTTCAATGGTCCACCTGAGGGAGCCAAGACCTAGGCCGAACTGCGCCAGAACGGACACCAGGTAATGATGGTCGACCCTATCAAAAGCCTTTGAATGGTCTAAATGGACCACTGTCCCTCCCTTGCCAAAATCGTTATTAAATCCCTCTGCAGAGTACCGTATAAGATGGAGATTCTCCTGGATGGATCTACCGGGAACGGCAAATGTCTGTACCTTCTCGATCAAGCCACCCGCGACACGCGCCAAAAATTTCGATAACACTTTGGCCAAAATCTTCAACTCTGTGTTTAGCAGAGTGATGGGCCGAAAATTATCAATGCAATCCCCTTGTTCGTGTCCTTTCTGACAAGCGTCACCACTCCCCGGCACACAGATCTGGGAATGAACCAATTCTGCTGCCAGTTCATGTAGACATTCGCTAGCAGGTGCCCGAAAATGTCTGGCATACAGTTCGTAGCGTAGACCATCCAGGCCCGGTGCCTTACACGCGCCGCAGTCCGCCATAGCTTCAATTACCTCCTCAGATGTGATCGGCCCTTCACAACGCTCCGCGTCCTGCCCGATAGGCGCGACAGCCTGGCGAGGAAGTCCGTTAGGTCCCACATACTGTCCGGTCCACTGCCCCCGCCGAAAAGCTGAGCGAAGTGCTCCTGAGACACCTCACACATCTCGAGCTCGTTTATCAACTTACCTCTTGGTTCATGAAAGATCGAATTGTGCTATCGTTGTCACTTTGGGCTTCCATCACTCGGGTCCATCCCGCGGCCTTGATTCCTTCATAACCCAATGCACGAATCCTAGCTCTGACAATGCAACCCATATGTTGGGATTCGAGGTGCTGGTTTAACACCAGTCTCTTGGCCGTCACCTGAGCTGCAGTAAATACAGTAAATCCATAAGAAATATTATCCCAGGATAAATCCTGCAGTAGCAGGCTCATAAACAGTGTCTACACATTAAGTATGATACGTAGGTGTCTAGTTTAATTAAATACGTTTCAATTACGTATACTGTATTTTTAATCAGATAGACGGCTATTCGTAACATCAGTGAATGATTTGCTCACACTTTCTTATATCAGAGACAATAAATTCTTGCCGGATCATGTGGCTGGTTGTGAGTATGCGCCATTGAAACGGTCTTAAAAAATTGAAATGCATCTGGTTCTTTCACTGGCCGTTGCTGGGGCAAATTTATATTTCCTTCTGATATCAAATTTGAGCGCAATCAGATGGAGGACGCCTGAGATCCTAGAAGACACACACAGAGACAGAGACAGAACGGATTTTATATAATATATATATATATATATATATATATATATATATATATATATATATATATATATATATATATATATATATATATATATAGAGAGAGAGAGAGAGAGAGAGAGAGAGAGAGAGATAGATAGACTTTTTTGTATTCCGAGAAAAACGATTTTACAAATGCACATTCTCACGGCTTTATCGGTCGCATTCTCACCTGGAATCGATTTTTGTAATTTTTTTCAAGACTTACACACGCCCTGATACCGTCAGTATCTACATATCAAATTTGAGCGCAATCAGATGGAGGATGCCCGAGATCCTAGAAGACACATACACACACAGACAGAACGGATTTTATATAATATACATTTATATTTTATATAATATACATACATATAATATACATACATACATAAAATCCGTTCTGTCTCTGTCTGTGTGTGTGTCTTCTAGGATCTCAGGCATTCTCCATCTGATTGCGCTCAAATTTGATATGTAGATACCGACGGTATCATGGTGTGTGTAAGTCTTGAAAAAAATTACAAAAATCGATTCCAGACGAGAATGCGATCAATAGAGCCGTGGAAATGTGCATTTGTAAAATCGTTTTTCTTGGAATAGAAAAAAAATCTATCTTTATTTCTTCTTTTGCTGGTGTCTCAATTTTAGGTTAAATCAGTGTTTCTCAAAGGGAAGGCCTATGGGACGGTCAGACAAGTTGTTTTGAGAAAATTTAGTTTAAATGTTTGACAACTCAGACGGGGTGGGGCGTTTTGCTCGTATATATGTGTGTGTGTGTATAGTTCAAATCTACAGAAAACAAAAGACGAAGACAGGTGTAGGAACAACAAGCAGGTGTGTTAGTTTGACGCTCGAGAAGAATAGAAAAGTTTTAGACGTTTCGAGCCTACGCTCGATATATAGATATATAAAGATATATAAAGATATATAAAGACAAAGACATCCGCTATACACGATTTAAGCAGTGTTTGATTAAAACAGCTATGGCTGTTTTATTCAAACATTGCTGCTGTTGCGTATTCCGGATTACTTTATCTTTTATCTGTTTCTTGTTTCAGTCATTTCACTGCGGCCATGCTGGAGCACTGTCTTGAAGAGCTTAGTCGAACAAATCGACCCTGTGACTTATTGTTTTTTTTAAGCCTAATACCTATTCTATCGGTCTATTTTGCTGAACCGCTAAGTTACAGGGATGTAAAAACAACCAAGGTTGTCAAGTAGTGAAGGGGAGCAAATGTACACACACACATACATATATATATATATATATGTATATATATATACGACGGGATTCTTTCAGTTTCCGTCAACCAAATCCACTCATAAGGCTTTGGTCGACCCGGGGCTATAACAGAAGACACTTACCCAAAATATCACGCAGTGGGACTGAACCCGGAGCCATGTGGTTGGTAAGCAAGTTTCTTACCGCACGGCCACGCCTGCGCCTATGATAAGTATAATCTATATATATAAAACTCAACTTGTGTGTCTGTGTGTGTATCTGTGTGTGTGTCTGTGTGTTTAACTTCCCGGCACATCTCTTCCTATCCAACAAATCATAGAACCACCAAAAATGGGTCTCTTAAAGTTTAGGCGAATGAAAATTGAACTGCGCTATTTCTGTTCCGAAATTCATCTCACACGTGCAAAAATCGATAATGTGTTTGTTTAGGCCTTATCCCATGCATTGAATAGTGAACTTTACTCAGTCAGCTGTTTGATGTGAACTGTGTTCACCACGCGTGCAAGCATACGTAAATTGCATGAAAAATTAAAAAAATCAAGATATAAAAACGAATCGCCGTAAACATTGTAGAAATTCAGCAAAGAAATGAAATTTCGGGATGTAGCCTGGAGGGGTTTTTTGTATTAATTGTTTGGACTTTGTGAACAATTGTTTTCATAACATTTTTAACGCTTTCAATTAAATGTGGCCATTTTGCGTTGAGTCTGCAGTTTGAATCACTTTAACCAAATTTAGCAGGCCGGATTTTTGATCATCACGATACATCGCCAGCGACTCCCTGAAACTCTCCCCTGAAATCCCCGTTGAGCCGGGCAATACTGCTAGTATATAAATATATTTTCTCTTTATAAACAAAAATATCAAAGCGTGTGGACCCCAGAATATGGCGAATATATGATGGAAGGCAAATCCAGAAATCCTTTTGGTAGTTCTATGGCTGATCTGAATCGTATAGAAGATTATTTTAAGGAAAGGTAACCATAATATTTTTTATTTACTTTATTTACATTTATACAGAAATATTTAAGACTTCATTCATTTTGTAAAAAATAGCAACGTTGATTTCTAACAGACAAATGCCTGGTTCTCCGTATTTCTAGTGGCCACATATTTGAACCTATAACGCCTGTTGTTTGTATATATGTACATATGTGTACGTGTGTGTGTGTGAGTGTAAATATATGCATATGTATATGTATTGTGGCACTCTGTCGGTTACGACGACGAGGATTCCATTTGATCCGATCAACGGAACAGCCTGCTCGTGAAATTAACGTGCAAGTGGCTGGGCACTCTACAGACACGTGTACCCATAACATAGTTCTCGGGGAGATTCAGCGTGACACAGTGTGATAAGGCTGGCCCTTTGAAATACAGGTACAATATAAACTGGAAGAAAGATTGAGAGAAAGTTGTGGTGAAAGTGTACAGCAGGGTTCGCCACCACCCCCTGCCGGAGCCTTGTGAAGCTTTATGTGTTTTCGCTTAATAAACACTCACAACGCCCGGTCTGAGAATCGAAACTGCGATCCTACGACCGCGAATCCGCTTTTCTAACCACTGGGCCATTGCGCCTGATATGTATAGTTGTTAAGGTATGCTCATATATATATATATATCTATATGTGTGTGTTTGAGTATATGTGTATAATTAAATACTTAGAATAGGCAAGAATTGGTCCAGGCCATGACCAACTTAATAGCACCACTCGGAGAAGACATTTAATGATGTTTTCCATTAGAGTCAATCTGTGGGCATCGCAGTCAAATAAAGAGTAATTGTTTGCAGAGATATATCTGGGTGTAGATGGGTCATCTGAAATTTGTTGGAGGATGTCTAGATGCCTATACAGTTGTAAACCTCTGTATATATATATATATATATATATATATATATATATAGGATGTCCCCAAATTAAAACAACCAATTATTTTAAATTTTGCCAAAGCAAGACATTGTTAGATTTCGGGTCCGGGCGATGCAATGCAATGGTAAAGGAAACAGAGTTATGACATTAACGCATTTATTCGATATGACCACCTCTGTTTCGAATCACAGCCTGAAATATAGGTGCAAATGATTCACACGCGGCACGCAGCTGTTCTTGTGGAATCGAAGCCCATTCCTGGCGCAGTTTTGCCTTCAGACTGTCGATCGAAGCATGAGGAATACTCAAGACCATGGTCTCCAAAATGGACCAAACAGAAAAATCCAGTAGGTTGAGATCGGGGTTTCTTGAGGGCCATACATCCTTACCTATGAACGACGGAATGTTTTTTTTTCTGAATCCAATGTTGTGTCTCTTTGGAGCTGTGGGGTCGTTTCTTGTCCTGTTCGAGGCCCCATGGTGTGCCTTGAAAGTGCTCATTCGCCCATGGAAGCAGTTCAGCTTCGAGAATGTCGCTAATGTATCTCTGGGTGTTAATTTTAAAAACCGATGGTACAAAATCGAGGGGAGACCTTCCAGTGGCTGTCACAGCCGTCCAAACCCTAACTGACTGCGGATTTTGACGTCGATTTACGAGTCTACCCTCGACTGAACCAGTTGCACTCCAAAGTCGGTCAGTCTGGTGGTTTACTCTCTGTTTGATGTCAAATTTCTTTTAATCAGTGGGCACCAAGTTGGACAGCGTGCCTTCAGCAATCTGATGGAGGATAAGACGACTTCTCTCCAGTCTCTTGGCCTTATTATCTTGCGTGAGCTCATGACAGCGGATCATCTTGTAGCTGTGGGTCCTGAGATCTTCCTTCAGTCCTCGATATATCGATGTTTGGCTCATTTTGGCTGTGGCAGCCAGTTAAATGATGCAACGACTGGGATTTCATTTCTCTGGTACTTTTGATAATCTGGGGAGTTCGTACACTTCTTTTTCGGCCACGTTTACATCGATAAGCGGTGGAACCAGTCTCTTGAAATTTCTTCACAATTTTCCAGACTGTTGTTCGATTAAATCTAGCTTTTTTTTTTTTTTGCTATAGCTATATTACTTTTTCCTCATTTGTGAAGGGTTATGATTGTATTTCGGTATATAGCCATTATCTTTAAGAAGTCTAAATTTCTTTAGTCTGAAACAAAAACAAGACACACTAAACTTTTATAACGATGTATAATTTTCATATCTTATCACATGTACTGATAATTATTAAAGTCCGAAACTTTGGTTGCCTTAATTTTGGGACACCCTGTGTATGTATATATATGTGTGTGTGTTTGTGTGTGTGTGTGTGTGTGTGTGTATGTATGTATGTATGTATGTATGTACGTACGTACGTATGTATGTATGTATGTATGTATGTATGTATGTATGTATGTATGTATGTATGTATGTATGTATACTCCCACTTAAAAGTGGATGTTGTGTAAGAACACAGAATACTGTTTTAGTTAACATGAGAGAACCTCTTATATGGACTTGTTTACATCGCTAGCAGGAGACAGTCAACGCCATCATCGCCACCGAGACTACCAGATCATGTAATTTCGGCCTTACTTGGCTTTGTCACTAGCAGACACCTGACTGCTGGAAATAGCAGCGACTACTCCGCTAGCGATATACATAAAATCACAGTACCTCATGAGGCACTGGCGTCATAGTGGGCTTATTGACAAATAATTAAGGATTTCAAACTTTGGCACAAGGCCACCAATTTTGAGGAAGGGTGTAAGTCGATTACACTGACCCCAGTGCTCAACTTGTACTTATTTCATTGACCCCGAAAGGATGAAAGGCAAAGTCGACCTCGGCGAAATTTGAACTCAGAACATAAAGACAGGCGAAATACCACTAAGCATTTTGTCCTTCGTGCTGACAGTTCTGCCATCTCGCCGCCTTTTACTGACAACTAATAAATGGCTGGAGAGAATAAATATGTTCTTCACGGTTGACCTCCGTCTAAACTACAAAACAACCACAATATATTTAGTGTTTTCTCTTTTTGCCGTTGTTTTTGTTGTTACTTTCTAAGTGTAAAATGTATAAAATCTATTTTGTTCAGTCTTATGATACATCAAGAATCCATCTTGTTAATATTTTAGACGTAAATCCATAAAACAATTGTTGGGCCCAGATCAAAGTCTAGTTACTTCAACAGTTTTTCCAAGGTAAGTGAAATCTGTAAACCAATCCCGATTTCAAATTTTCACACAAGGTCAGCACTTTCAGGTAAGGAGACAAGTCGAATAAATCGACCCCAGTATTCAACTGGTATTTATTTTACCAATCCCGAAAGGAGGAAAGACAAAGTCAACCTCGACAGCATTTCAACTAAGAACTTAAAGACGGACCAAATGCCACTACACATTTTGCTTGGCATACTCTTTTACTCTTTTACTCGTTTTAATAATAATAATAATAATAATAATAATAATAATAATAATAATAATAATAATGATAATAAGATATTTGTTTTGCAAGATTTTTGATCTGAAATCATGTGTTGAAACAGATATTGTATTTAGGAATGGTCATTTTGCCAGTTTAGCCAGTAAAAACACACGCACTATATATTTGGTGTTACTTTGCTTCGGTGTTATTTATTTTTTACATTAATCTTAATCTTATTTCGGCCACAGTTCTTTCGCTACACTCCTGTGACCTCATCAGTGGTCCTTTGCTTTCTTCTTTCTTATTTGTGTGTCTCTCCTTACTAACGGTCAGCCATGTATTCCTATTGTATGCGTCTTCATTTGCGCATGCGTATAACTCTATGTGTGTCTATGTTTAGTTAGTGTGTGTGATGAGGTCACAGGAGTGTGACGAAAGAACTCTGGCCGAAATAAGATTAAGGTTAATGTAAAAAATAAATAACACTGAAGCAAAGTAACACCAAATATATAGTGCGTGTGTTTTTACAGGCTAAACTGGCAAAATGACCATTCCTAAATACAACAATAATATTAATCTTTTCTACTTTAGACACAAGGCCCGAAATTTTGGGGGAAGGGGCCAGTCGATTAGATCGACCTCAATATGCAACTAGTACTTAATTTATCGAATCCGAAGGATGAAAGATAAAGCCAACCTAGGCAGAATTTGAACTCAGAACGTAACGACGGGCGAAATACCGCTAAGTATTTCATTCAGCGCGCTAACGATAATAGTTTTTGAAGCATGACCAGTAAACAAGTGTCACCTTAGTCTGCTGGTTGTGGACGGCTGAAACTTTCCATCATACTCAGAAAAATAAGCTGTGTTTTCATATTATTATTATTATTATTATTAAAATGTTTCAAATCTTGGTACAAGACCAGCAGTTTTTTAGAGGGAGAAAGATAGTTGGTTATATCGATCCAAGTACTTAACTCATACTTTATTTCATCGACCCCGAAGGAAAGGAAGAAAAAGTTGACTTCGGTTGATTTGAACTCACAACGTAAAAATCCAGAACTGCCATTAAGCATTTGTCATTTTATTTTATTTTACTTGACACAAATCGGCTGATATTGGCGACATTACATTAACAGGTTTGAATAGTTATTTTTATATAGAAATCGTATAAAAAGGAAATGAATTTTAATTATATCTGATCGTAATTAGTTTTAATTTTGCTTTCTATTTCAGACTGGGCCGACCTAATTTCACTTTCCCCTCTTTCGAACCAAACAAAAATCCAACTGAATTGCACCAATCGATCTTCTTAGCAGATGCTCCTCTGTATTCCCATTTTCCGTTATTTAAGTGAGCCGTTTACATTTTTTACGTATTTTGTAGCATGTTAACGTTTTTCTGCGTTATTGAGTAGTTCAAATATCAACGGGATTCACTGATTTTTTTTTTATCTTAGAATAAAGTACCTGTCAATGACAGGGGTCGATGTAACCTACGCTACCATGTCCTCTCACAACGCGTAACCATTTCCCTATGTTAGATAGGTTAGACATCAGCATTTGGTCACAATACTTCTCTCTATCTTGTGTTCAAATCCTATCAAAGTCAGTATTGTCTTGCATCTAAAAAAACTGGTAGAAGACAGAAAGACTCAATACCAGAAACAAACCAAAGAGAAAAGGCAAGAGCGAATATAGAGTCATTGATAGCTAAATAAAGTTCTAGAAACAAAGTAACTACAGCTAAAATATAACTGTTGCTTAATAAAGACATCCACACGCGCGCGCGCACGCACACAGAGACAGTGAGTGAGTGAGAGAGAGAGAGGTGGGGTATCAGTTAAAATTCTTCCAATTCACTTGTATAGATTATTCTTAGTTTATCTTCTATCATAAGTATTTTCCCGGCTGGTGAGTTCAGCCATTTTGTTTAAAGCTTTCATGGAAACTCAGAAGAGACAAATATAGTGTTTACCTCCGATGAAGTTTCTGTATCAGATCCACTCACAAGGCTTTAGTCGGCCCGAGGCTATTGTTGAAGACACTTGCCCAAGGTTCCACGCAGTGGGACTGAACCTGGAACCATGTGGTTGGGAAGCAAGCTTTCTAGACAGCCATTCCTGCACCTTATATGTTAGCAAGATTAAAGGTAAAAGAAGTTGTTTTGTATGATAGAATGCAGTTGCAGCTGAGGTTTCTATATTTAAAAAGACTAAACAGGAACCATGATCTTCGAAATTGTCAAATTTTCAATTCTTAAATATTTTATATTTTCCCAATCAAGTCAGCGAACTCAAAATATTGTGAACAGAAGAAAGGAAAGAATTTCCATTAACGTACCGAGTAAGTATATTAAACATAAAATAGATTGTCTTTCTAATAAGTGAGATATCAATATATTCATATATAAATTAGTACACAAACTTTTGAACAGTTTTTTTATAAGTAATATGACTCTTACATATTTCTTATAAGTAATATGACTCTTACATGGTTCGAATAATGCTTCAATTTATTTCAATATTTCCCTCAATAATAATAATAATAATAATAATAATAATTAATGTTAGAACTGTAATGGAGTTATATATTGCATTGGTGCTCAACGCTGGGAGCACATTTCGGTGTAGCCGGGGCCGTTGTAAGCCAATGGAGGCGTTTGAATAACTCCTGTTCTTTTGCCACTCAGTTGTTATTTAATATCAATTTTTTAAATAAAAGCGCAATTTTCAAAAATAATTTGGAAACCAACATTTTTAACCCCTCAGACGAGGTCGAAATTAAAGGAAACTGGTTCTTGCAAAGGATACTTAGCTCTGTGTATACAATGAGTTAACAATTCAGTTCTTTTATTCAAATCATTTCTTCCTTCAAGCAAATTTTGTAATAATATAATTATATATCTCGATTTATAATTTGCATAATATTTCTTCGAAATATGTCATTCCTTATTGTGCATTTGATTATAATTTGTAAACTGGTTCTGCCTCGAATATAAAATTGTTGTTTCAGTTTATAAAGATAAAAATACCATGATGCCATATGGGGAAGACTTGTCTGTGTATGGAGAAAATAACGAGATGAAGAAATCATTGAAACCCGGCCATATTTACATGGACACGAAACTATTTGGGCTTGGTTGTTGTTCCCTCCAAGTTACATTTCAAGCTGCTGATATAAAAGAAGCTGCTTACCTCTATGACAATCTGATACCGCTTACTCCAATTATGGTAGGCATCACTTTATATATCCGTTCGTTATCAACAGATTTTTTTTGTTTTTAGTAGAGCTATGACCCTGAAGTTTGTTAACAGAATACTACAGCGTTAACTGTTCTAAACCAGGCATTTAACTGTACATTAACATATTCTGTCAATATAGACCGCCTTACAAAATATGTTGCACTGTTAACAAATATACTGTCAATATAAACTAAAATATCAACATATCCTACAGTGTTTACATTAATTATGCTTACTTGCTCCTTCTCGTGCTATGCCTGGCTCAAAAGGGCCGCTTTTCCAGTTTCATTGGCGTATAGGTTTGCTAACTGGTCAGGACGCCAGTCCGTCACAGGTGAGCTGCAAGATGCAGGAAGGAAGAGTGAGAGAAAGTTGTGACGAAAGAGTCAGCAGAAGTTCGCCATTACCTGCAGCCGGAGACACGTGAGGCTTAAGTGTTTCGCTCATAAACACACACATCGCTAGGTCTGAGATTCGAGCCCGCGAATCCCTCGACTGCACGTCTGCTGCTGTAACCACTAGGCCATGTGCCACCAGTTACATTAATTATACTATGAATATATATATCACACTGTTTAAATATATAATGCCAAAGTGTATTATACTGTTAAAGTATACAAACAATTCGTGGCACTATATCGGTTATATAGTTTCATGTACATATAGTTTCATGTACATGACAAGTACCATCATCAGGCGCCTGATGAAAGTACTTGTCATGTACGTAAAACTATTAGTAGTGCGTGTAATACATGTGGAGTGAAACGCATACATTAATATCGAACTCTCGTTAAATGGCATACTCTTCTTGTTGACCTTTTTACGCAAATCAATTTATTGTATACTAGCAGTATCGCCCGGCGTTGCTCGGGTTTGTAAGGGAAATAACTATATAAGCATTTTTAGAGAGTTACTTCCTTTATAGATGCCAATTTGGGCTTTCTTAGCCATTTCTGTTTTGGTGTCTTCAAGCCATGAAGTCGTTGTTCTAAAAGAACGCTGGTCTCCTTGACAACGCTTTACGACGTTAATTTTCTTACACTCCCTTCCCCACAGCTTCACGAGGGAGGGAAGAAGGGGGAGAAGCAAACAGGTGCAGGTGTGACCATGGACGCCAACTCCGCCACCATCGACACACGAAAAATTATGCATTAAAATGGAATAAAAAATGATGTTAAATTATTTTTAAAATCGTAGACTCATCGTAGACGCGCGCTAATACTCAGACGGGCTCGATATTAATCACGACTATAAGATACCCGAATTTGGTTAAACTGCACCGCAAAATGTGGGAGTAGTTAGGAATCTAAACTGCACCGCAAAATGTGGGAGTAGTTAGGAAACTACAGTTTTATATATATATATAGATATGTGTGTCTGTCTGTGTGTATGTGTGTGTGTATAATTAATCCAAAAACAAAAAAAGAGAAAAAAAGCAACAACAACACGAGGACGTGGTACATTCAAAGTATTGAAAGACGCTCAGGGAAGGAAAGAAAGGGTGTTTTACGTTTCGAGCAAAGCTCTTCTTCAGAAACAGGAGACAGAGGAAAGTCCAAGAGAAAAGGAAGACAGAAGTTAAAAAATCGCCAACAATCCCCATGTATATTATTAAGTAAGGAAATGGAGTTATTTAATGGATATAAATTTATTTATTTATTTATTAACACTGCCTACAATTGTTTTAATTTACACTCAACGCAAATTACAAACATATAGAATAAGGTTGAGGTGTCTCAACCGATCAACGTATTTTCCTTAATGTCCTTTTGCCTTGATGAATTTTGATATTTTGCTCTGAATATTCAAAGTGCAAACTTATTTTATTCTATCTATTTGTAATTTGTATTGAGTGTAAATTAACACAATTGTAGGCAATGTTAACAGATAAATTAATTTATATTCATTCTCTCCATTTTGTTACTTAATAATATATACCATAGGAGCAAATAGTTCCTTCGAGTTCCTATTTGAAAAAACTTTATTCCTACCAGCGAAAATTTTATGTTGTTGATGTAATAAGAATTTATAGATCTCGAGAGAAGGCGAAATAATTTTTAGTTTCTGCAACACTGGATCCCGAAGCAGATAAATAGTCACTACTATCCAAGCGTTATCTGCTTCAGGTTACACCGTTCAAAAAAGAATTATTTTATGGTTTATGAATTCGTATGATGTCAATAATTTTTAAAATAATCTATATTCCATTGTTGTAGTGTTTCTAAATAAGAGAGGGTGTATATAGTCCAATCCATTATACACACCCGTTGTACTTTTTTTAGCCCGGTTAATATATTATTTCTTCGATCTCTAAAGTATCAAATGTAGATTATTATGTTATAAATTCTTACTATGGATTTATAGAAAGAATATTAGTTTAAAAGCTTGGTACAAGGCCAGCAAGTTCAGGGGATGAATTAGTTGATTATATCAACCCCAGTTCACAACTGGTACTTATTTTATCGACCCCGAAAGGATAAAAGGCAAAGTCGACCTCAGCGGCATTTGAACTGAGAGGCCGCTAAGCATTTTCGCCGGCGTGCTAACGATTCTGCCAGCTCGCCGCCTGGTTTATAAAGAGAATATTACGTTTCATTCCTTCTAACAGTAAAGGGCATTGAATTAGCTGAATCGGTAGAGCATCGGGAGAAAATGTCTTGTATTCCTTCTTATTCTTTGCGTTCTGAGTTCAAATCCCTCGGAGGTCAACTGTACCATTCATCTTTTCTGCGCTGATAAAATAAAATACCAGTCATTTACTGGAATCAATGGCAACCATAGAAACTCCTCCCTCAAAACTGGTGGCCTTGTACCTTACGTATAGTGGTTTCTACTTTAAGTAGAAACCACTATACGTATCTCTAATTTTGATATTTAATTCTTATATTAAATTGCTTATTATACATTGTTCTATGGTGTTTCATCTACTCTTAAACGAATGTTTTCGTCTTTTATCTTCAGTTAGCCCTGACCGCTGCCGCTCCCATTCATCGAGGATTTTTGTCTGATACTGACTGTCGCTGGTGTGCTTTGGTTCAGTCTTGTGATGACCGAACCAGACAAGAACAGGGGTTAGAAGTGAGTTTCAATATATTTATCTCATTCTTTAAAAGCAAAAACCTTGTGAAAAAAATGAATTAAAAAATTCTCTCCTATTTCTAAGTACGAATCAATTTGCGGTATAAATATTTTAAAGAAGACCTTTAAGCAATGCAGGTGAGAAATAAAGTAAAATATCTAAGTTGAGGCCAGTAAATAAATGCAAAGACAAAATATTGTGTCACTCTATATGGGCTGCTTAATGTTTCTATTATATGCGGGAAAACCTTCTTATCAAATCTGGAGCACTTCATAGAAGACGAGGGTCCCAGCTGATACAATCAACGGAACAGCTTGCTCGTGAAATTAACGTGCAAGTGACTGAGCAATCCACAGACACGTGTACCCCTAACGTAGTTCTCAGGGAGATTCAGCGTGACACAAAGTTTGACAAGGCTGGCCCTTTGAAATACAGGTACAACACATTTTTAGCAGCTGAGTGGACTGGAGCAACGTGAAATAAAATGTCTTGCTCAAGGACACAACGTGTCGCCAAGAATCGAACTCACGACCTTAAATCGCGAGCCGAATGCCCTGACCACTAAGCCATGCGCCTTCACCCATTATCAAATACACTATAAAAACAACAGCTATTGCTCGGAGAACTCATTTTCAAAGAAGTCGATAAATTTAATACTTAAATCAGCTTCAAAGTTCCGATTCAGATACTGAATTCATAATTATGTCGTCATAGAGTGAAATCCTGTTTAGAATGGAACTTTGGATTGGATCATAATCTTAATGTCTTCGAAAACTGTGTTAGGCTTCCTTCTTTATCAATGTTTGTTCCTTCTCGAGCCACACCTGGCTCATAGGGTCGGTTTCCCACTTTCCTTGGCGTATAGGATTCCCCACCTGAACGAAACGCCGGTCCGTCGCAGGTGAGCTGCAAGATGCAGGAGGAAAGAGTGAGAGAAAGTTGTGGCGAAAGATTCAGCAGAAGTTCGCCATTACCTTCTGCCGGAGCCGCATGGAGCTCAGGTGTTTCGCTCATAAATACACACATCGTCCGGTCTGAGATTCGAACCCGCGATCCCTCGACCGCTGCTCTAATCACTAGGCCATGTGCCTCCACTTCTTTATCAATAGCATTTATTAATTGATTAAACATGTGAGCCGAAGACAATAAGCTTTAACTGTTGCAGTCATCTTGATATCACCTTGATCTGCTGCTTGTAAACCATATGTGCTATTTAGCAACATAAGCATTTATCTAACATTCGTATGTTGGTGCTGCAGATTTTGTACAATGAACAGTGTATTACCTACGATCAGTGGCAGCACATGAAGACAGAATAAATATTCTGTCTTCAGAATATATTTCTTTTTTTTTTATTTTAGACAGAAAAACTATGAAAAAACAATCTTCAAACATTGAAGTAATAATCCAGATACATTTACTTGTTTTCTGTAGGACTGGAGTGTAGCTTTTAAATATTCGGCTGGGTTCACAAGATTGGGTTTTAACCAATAGTCTCTCACTGCATTACCTCCTCGTCCCATCCCAGGTATTAACGTCAAACTATGATTACGATAAAAGTAAACGTCGCCCTTTTCAAGCCTAGCGAGGCTCATGGGTTCGGTTTCCCGGTTTCTGTGGCATATGTGTTCTCCCAGCTGGACGGGACGCCAGTCCATCGCAGCATAACTCAAGAAACAGGAAGAGAGAGTGAGAGAAAGTTGGAGCGAAAGAGTACAACAGGGGTCGCCATCACCCCCTGCCGGAGCCACGTGGAGCTTTTAGGTGCTTTCGCTCAATAAACACACACAACGCCCGGTCTGGGAATCGAAACCGCGATCCTCCGACCGCGAGTCCGTTGCCCTAACCACTACGCCATTGCGTCTCCACCAAACTATGCTTAGTAACTTAAAAACGACTATCGATGATTACATTGCTATGTAATGGGTCGGTCGTGTGTGCTGACAGAAGACATATCTTTCTTTTTTACTACCCACAAGGGACTAAACACAGAGGGGACAAACAAGGACAAACAAAGGGATTAAGTCGATTACATCGACCCCAGTGCGTAACTGGTACTTAATTTATCGACCCCGAAAGGATGAAAGGCAAAGTCGACCTCGGCGGAAGTTGAACTCGGAACGTAACGGCAGACGAAATACGGCTACGCATTTCGTCCGGCGTGCTAACGATTCTGCCAGCTCGCCGCCTTCAGAAGACAATCTTAACTACATGAAAGAATTATTGGAAAAGTGTAACTTTCCTCTGTTATTTCTTTTAATTTTTTCCTCATGATGGAAAGAATAAAAATACTGTTCCTATGTCATAAATAGAAGTATGTTTTTGTGCTTTTACTTTATGATATCTTCTCTTCATGTCATAAATAGCAGTTTATTCTTGCATCTTTGAGTCATTGTTTTGACTTTATATTTTCTCTTCTTATTAGCCTTTGACAATTGGTAACAGTTTGATCAAGAAAACCCGTTTTGATACAGTAAGCAGTTACCTGTCTGTGAACGACAAGTTTTATAACGATTTCGATTACAGTTATGATGCTGAACAGTATGGATTATTGAAGGCTGAAGGTATTTAGAAATTCTCTAAAAATATTTTTAAAACAATTGCAGCGTGGAAGGTGTTTATAAGCCATTTAAGAAACTCACAAAACCGTTAGATTCACTTCAACATTTAAATTTTATTTGTCAAAATATTTTCGTCGCTTTGAGATAGCGACTGACAAAATTCCGTGCTATGTTTTTTTTATTCTGTATGAAAATATAATCATTGACCTGTTGACAGAATTATGTATAAGTGGCAAAAGGGATTTATCTTCGTCTACGGAAACCTGCTCAGTTTGGCCCTGTCTCAAGTAACCTTTGACCGTGAAGGTCATCGTCATCATTGTTCGACCGTGGTCGAGACAATGGGATTTACCATGCTACGCCAGACTTCACGGTCCATCATAGCATTACGGAGGTCGTGTTGCTGGATGCCTGTATCCCTGGAGATTACATCAGGGTAGGAGAGTGTGCGCCCTCTGGTATTGCGAGTAGGTGCGTGGCTTAGTGCTTAGCGTAATCGGCTCTTGCTCATAAGGTTGTGAGTTCGATTCCTGGCGACGCGTTCTCCTTGAGCAAAATACTATATTTCATTTTTAATCTAGTCCATTCAGCAGGCAAAAATGAGTTGTACCTGTATTTCAAAGGGCCAGCCTTGTCACATTCCGTGTCACGCTGAATCTCCCTGGGAGCTAGATTAACGATACATGTGTCTGTGGTGTACTCAGCCACTTGCTCTATAATTCCACAAGCTGGCGGTTCCGTTGATCGGATTAACTTGAACCCTCGTCGTCAAGTAGGACAACCCTCTGACGCTGCCAGCTGTTGCCATTTCCAATATCTCAAACATAATGGAGACAGTTTCAATCATTCTCTCTTTCCTTAATGACTACACTACGATTATAATAATTCAGATATGAATGTTACTCACACACACACACAAACACACACTTATTCACACACACATATATATATAGATATATATAGATATATGTCTATATAATATACGTGGAGGCGCAATGGCCTAGTGGTTAGAGCAGCGGACTCGCGGTCGTAGGATCGCGGTTTCGATTCCCAGACCGGGCGTTGTGAGTGTTTATTGAGCGAAAACACCTAAAAAAGCTCCACGACGCTCCAGCAGGGGGTGGTGATCCCTGCTGTACTCTTTCACCACTCTTTCTTCTGCTCGCTTATTCAAAGGCTAAAACAATGCATTGTGACCAGCGATGTGGAACATCTGATGGTCTGGTCGGTCACGTGATCACGTGATATAATATATATATATATACATACATACATACATACTATATATACATACATATATCTATATAATATACATGCATATATATATATATATATACACACACATATACATACATATATATAATATACCTATATAATTTATATCTACACACATATATATATATATATATATATATATATATATATATATAAATATACTCTTTTACTTGTTTCAGTCATTTGACTGCGGCCATGCTGGAGCACCGCCTTCAGTTGAGCAAATCAACCCCAGTACTTATTCTTTGTAAGCCTAGTACTTATTGCCGAACCGCTAGGTTACGGGACGTAAACACACCAGCATCAGTTAGTGCCACGCAGTGGGACTGAACCCGGAACCATGTGGTTGGTAAGCAAGCTATTTACCACACAGCCACTCCTGCGCCTATATATATATAAAGTTTCTGTGTATAACAGTATGAACATTTTAATTCAGTTACATCAGTGAGGGGCAGGTAACTCTTCTTGGATGATGTAACTCAGCTGCAAAAATGTTTAACTTAAGGGTCGTAACACAGTCTGGCAACAACCCAATGGTTGAGACGAGGATATGATTGAGTGTGTGTGTGTGTGTGTGTGTGGTGTGTGTGTATGTGTGTGTGTGTGTATGTGTGTGTGTGTGTGTTGTGTGTGTGTGTGTTCGCGCGTGCATACGTATGTGTGAGTGGATGTGTATATGTGCGCATGCCCGTGTGTCGGTGTGTATTATCAGTTCTTTCTTGAAAGCATGTTACAATTATGTAAATTTAATTGGTTAAATTATTTGTTAATTAATCAGGTGTTGATGAAATGATGTCCAAATACGTTGCCCAACTCCTGGTCAGAGACCCAATCGTTTTATACAAAGAGAAGATCGATCAAGACATAATGAATGATACGGATCACATTCAGGTAAAACATAATTCTTGAATGCTTTTTATTTAAAAATAAATTGGTTGGAGTTATCAAGGTAGAAATTAACTCTATGATAGACTAATTTTTGCCTTCCCTTGACCTTCGACACCTGATGGAATCGTAAAGATTCTGTCGTGTTGTAGCGTGTATTTCGAACATTTTACAATCGATCCGATTTCTTCCAGAGAGAAACAGACAAACAAACAGACAGACAGACACGCACATTGTAAGACTGATACAGGAAGAGAAACAATAAAGAAAAAAGAGAGAGTGAGACATGAAACATCTTCAAAATTGAATTGGTATATTCGTATTTATCAAGACTCGAAATTATGCAGTGCGAAGTTTATTTTGGTAGGATTGGGATTCCGTATCGCAGAGACGGAGAGGAAATAACGCAACCCACTCTATCTGACACCCTAATGACTCAGCCAATTTACCACCTGATTCCTAAGTCTCTGTACTCCTTAATCGTCAAAAGGGACGTATTAAGTTTCCAGTAGCCGGGACCTCTATATAACTTATATATGTCGAGCTTATAGGTGACCATCTTGTGATCACTGTAGCTGGCCATGTGAAACTGTGGACACCGAGCTATCTTCTTATCTACTTTTCTAATTAATATTCTATCTAGATAAGACCTGGAAGATCCGTCGCTATTTTCCCATGTCCACAATAGAGCATTCGGAAATTTCAGTCTGTATGGATCTACCAGCTCAAAACGTCTTAGTAGATCCTGGTAGCAAGCATTACTTCTATTAACACATGAGCCAACAGAATCTACGCGTGCATCGCAGATTGTGTTATAGTCTCCTACCACAACTAAAGGATGTGATGTACCAAGAAACTTCTCTAGGTTCCGATAATACTCAGTTTGCCCCGTATCTTGAGGTGCATAAATTGCAACCAGTTTAATAGTCTTACAATGGGTGAACGTCAAGTCAATGACGACCAGCCTACCTTCTGGATCTGCAAAAATCAACTTTTTCTCAGAAATCCAGTTTCTTTTTAATATGGCCAACACCCTACTCCCGCTACGAGGACAGCACGGAGAGATGAATCTCTCGTAACCGTCAAACAGCGTGAATGCTTGACATGGACTTACCTTTGTCAGTGGTACTCTCTTTTTCACTGGTTCGTGGGGTGATATTCTGACATATTTCCTCGTACATCGACTTGTTAAAATCAAGTCTTGGAGGAATCACGTAAGTTGGGTGGTAGTTTTCAAGATGCAATAGTTCATTTTATCTATTTTATAAATGGCAATATTTTCTGGAGTCTTATGGTGATGTTTGTAAATTGACGCCGTTGGTATTTGCTTTAACCTTTTTTTTTATTGTTTGTTATTATTTATTGCAGTCGGCATTTCCTTATATTCGTTAGATTTTCTTGGACTTGATATCGGGAAAAGATTGACTGGGCTTGGCGGATGAGGGGTGATGTTTGGGAGAGGAGGGAAATCCCAACTAGAGGTGCTAGGGGGGTCTTATCGCCGATGGGGGAATAGGATGGAGAGGAATCTGATATTGTTGATTTTGGGGAGGAATAGTGGTGGGGTGGGGTAATTTTTCTTTGAGTGTCCTGAGTTTTTCTTTTGGTTGTTGTAGGTTAGGGTTGAGTTGGTTGTCATTATTATTTTCCCTTTTTTGGGGGGTCTTACTACCGACCAGCCGTCTTTTTACCCGGCTTATTGAACACCATCAGTGCCGTGGTTCTGCTGGTCGGTCTTTTGGTTTTCTTCTTCTTCTTCTTCTTCTTCTTCTTCTTTCTCCTTGCGGGTGGGGCAGTTTACCCGAATGTGGTCTTTTTCGCCACATTCGTAACATCTGGGTTTCCCGCCCTTCACCATTACCCGCAAGGTGGTTTCTTCTCCGATGTAGATGTTCTCAGCAATTTCTTCTAACGTCTGGAGGGCCGCTTGAATTATGATCTCAAGCCCTTGGCCTCGCCAGTGGTATTCTGAAAGCTTCAATTATCTTGATTTTATCCTCAAGCCCCATTAGAAGGGCTGAGATAATCCAGATGACATTTATTTCTGGTGGGATTTCCTCAATAACTATTTTGGATGTTCTCCTACCCATATAAGTTGGTAATAAAATGACTTCGTTGGTTTTCATCGGTTAGAGCGAGTGTTTTATAGCCTTTTCCTCATTTTTGAAGTACGCCACTATTGTGGCGTATCTTCTCCCTCTGGTCAAGAACTCGATGTCTTGCCAGATGGATTGTAGACACTTCTCGATTTGGTCTTTGGATGCCTTGTCTATTTTCTTGTCTTTTATTATCATTGTCTTATATGTTATTATTTTCCTCCTTGTTTCTTCGATGAGTTCGTTAGGGAGGGTGGCTTTAACTTCAAAACCTTCCCTTTCGAACATACCTTTGTGTTGCCGCAGTGAATCTAGCTCTATATTCAATTTATCTTTCCTCACACCGGCTGCGGTGGCAAAATTAATCTTCTTTTGGTTGTCTTCTGTTGGGTTTATTTATCCGTTATTCATTTTATCGTTTTCAGCATTTATTTTTCCTTCTTGGTTCCTTTTTCCGTTTACTGCATTTATGTGGCTTTCGTTCACATTTTCGTTCATTTTGTCTTGTTTTACAATTGCTCTTTGGTTAGCTTGGTCAAGGTTAGAAGACTTGTCCTCCGAATTCATTTTCACAAAAATACATATTTTCCAAAATATTTTTTCAAAAATTGTTTCAAAAATTATTTTCTCCTTTTTACGGAGGGGAACAACAGTCCGCTACGTCTGTTAAAACAAAACGTAGAACAATAACAAAAGTTCAGAAGTTAACAATAAATGGCAACAATAACAATAAATAATAAAAACAATTACTAACCAAATTCTCGCAAAGCCAAATTAACCGCAGCGTGCTATCGCTTCTGCCAACTCGCCGTCTTAGATTATGAAATTATGAAGGATTTTCTTAATACAGTTTTCAAAACAAGCATAAACTTGGGGTTTTTTTCATTAATCAAGATGTCGTTATTACGAATATTTACTGCAGACCATATTTTTATTCTAATGTAGTAAAAGTCAAAGGTTATTTTCGAATTTGCTTTTTGCTTTGTTGATAATGTGTGAACATTTTCAGAGTATTCTTAAAACAATTGTTATAATCCAGACTAAACACTTTTATTCCTATATATCATAATCTTTTCTACTCTAGGCACAAGGCCTGAAATTTTCCACTAATTTTGTACATTTATAACAATTTAATTAAGCACACAGTATTTATTCGTATATAATACATTCTTGTGTATCGTGGCACTCCGACGGTAACGACGACGAGGTTTCCAGTTCATCCGATCATACGTGAAATTAACGTATAAGTGGCTGAGCGTTCCACAGACACGTGTACCCTTAACGTAGTTATCGGGGAGATTCAGCGTGACATAGTGTGTGGCAAGGCTGGCTCTCAAGAGGATGCCAGTCGATTAGATTGACCACAGTACGCAACTGGTACTTAATTTATCGAGGCCGAAAGGTTGAAAGGCAAAGTCGACCTCGGCGGAATTTTAACTCAGAACGTAAAGACAGACGAAATACCTATTTCTTTACTACCCACAAGGGGCTAAACACAGAGAGGACGAACAAGGACAGACAAGCGGATTAAGCCGATGATATCGACCCCAGTACGTAACTGGTACTTATTTAATCGACCCCGAAAGGATGAAAGGCAAAGTCAACCTCGGCGGAATTTGAACTCAGAACGTAGCGGCAGACGAAATACCGCTAAGCATTTCGTCCGGCGTGCTAACGTTTCTGCCAGCTCGCCGCCTTTCCTATATATCATAATACTAAATAAAAGCCACTGTGAGAGATATTTTCTCTTGGTTTTCCTAACGAATAGTTAGTAATGTGTATTATACACAAGAGGAGGCGCAATGTCCCAATGGTTAGGACAGCGGATTTGCGGCCGTAGGGTCGCGGTTTCAATTCCCTGACCGGGTCTTGTGAGTGTTTATTGACCGAAAACACCTAAAGCTCTACGAGCTTTCGGCAGTGGGTGGTGGCGAACCCTGCTGTACTCTTTCGCTACAACTTTCTCTCTTCCTTCCTGCTTCTATTGTACCTGTATTTCAAAGGACCAGCCTTGTCACACTGTGTCACGCTGAATCTCCCCGAGAACTACATTAAGGGTTCACGTGTCTGTGGAGTGCTCAGCCACTTATACGTTAATTTCATGAGCAGGCTGTTCCGTTGATCGGATCAACTGGTACTACCGTCGTTGTAACCGATGGAATGCCACGAAACACAAGAATGTATCATATACGAATAAATACTGTGTGCTTAATTAAGTTGTTATAAATGTACAATATCAGTGGAAAACCTTGTTTAACATTCTATTTTAGACCATTATTGGAAGTAATTGGCACAGCCTGAAACTGAAACTTCCTGATGAGAAATCTGGATGGAAAATAGAATTCAGAACAATGGAGGTAACATTTTACTAGAAACTATCTCCGTAATAAATATTGGGTTGTCCGGAAAGTTCGTGTCGATTTTTAAAGGAAAAAAAAAGGTCAATAAATATCTGCCATTTCATTTTTCATCAACCAAATATGAACTATTTTGTTGCACAATGCGTCTCCATCTTTCCTCTAACTTCAAAATACCCTCTTCCTAGAATTGAGGTGCCTGGGAGGGTGAGTCGAAAGGTAAGCTACTATAAATCGGCACGAACTTTCCGGACAACCCAATTTTTTTGTATGCTTCATTGTATATTGGCACAGGTATAACTATTTGGTGTTGGTTTCATATCAACATGGCTCAATTTCACCACGAGTCACCTTGCAGAAGTTTTTTGTAATAATTTGGGGTTGATTGATATCTTGAGTGGAATTTGGTATATTCTTTGTCTTGTTTGAGCCATCAGACACACACACACACATGCACACACATACACACAATACACCTATATATGACAGGCTTCTCCCCAGTTTCCAGCTATATTCTTTGACCCGTCGAACACTAGCCAGACTACATGTACCAATCTGGAGGATTCAGTCAGTTATATCGATCCTGCAACTTATTTCCTCGAACTTCATAAACATCAGGACCGGTTTCCAAGAGGCGATTACGCATGCATAACTACGATCTTCTACACACGCGCGTCCGCATAGATACATTCAAGAATATATATTTCTTTATTGCCCACAAGGGGCTAAACATGGAGGGAATAGACAAGGACAGACAAACGGATTAAGTCGATCAGATCGACCCCAGTGCGTAACTGGTACTTAATTTATCGACCTCGAAAGGATGAAAGGCAAAGTCGACCTCGGCGGAATTTGAACTCAGAACGTATCGGCAGACGAAATACCTATTTCATTACTACCCACAGGGGGCTAAACACAGAAAGATCAAACAAGGACAGACAAACGGATTAAGTCGATTATATCGATCCCAGTGCGTAACTGGTACTTTTTATTCACATACATCTTAATATCACCCCCACCCACCCCTATGTATTCTTTTCTACTGTAAGCACAAGGAATTTTAGTGGAGGGGGCCAATCGATCAGATTCACCCCTGTACGCAACTGGTGCTTAATTTATCGACCCCAAAAGGATGAAAGGCAAAGTCGATCTCAGTGGAATTTGAACTCAGAACGTAAAGACAGACGAAATACCGCTAAGCATTTCGCCCAGCGTGCTAACGTTTCTGCCAGCTTACTGCCTTAAATATTCTTTTCAATTCGAGGCACAAGGCCCGAAATTTTTGGGGAGTGGGCCAGTCGATTAGATCGACCTCGGTACGCAACTGGTACTTAATTTATCGACCCCCAAAAGGATGAAAGGCAAAGTCGATCTCGGAGGAATTTGAACTCAGAACGTAAAGACAGACGAAATACCAATTTCTTTATTGCCCACCGTGGGCCAAACATAGAATTGAACAGAACAACTGATGGGATCAGAAAAGTGACATGGTTTTACATATAATGTGACTTTAAAAATTTAAATAAAATATTTAAAAAATCGAATGAAATTTACAATACAGAAACAATACAAATGAAGCAATGATCAGACCACGCTCCGACCCCACAAGCCCCGATCTATCACTGGTACTTTTTTTTCTTTTTGCTCTTTTTTCCATCTATTCACACGGCTCCTTGCACGCACAGCACTCGTGCAACATGCTTCCATCTCTTTTGGAACGCACACTCCGAGAGACATCTCTTCTCGGCCACACCTTCGTTTTCAAATGAAAAGTAAAAAATGATCGTAAATTGTGGCCGGAGATAAAGTTGCCTGTCTTAATCCCTTTTATCCTAGTCTTCAATACTGCCTCTTTCGCCATTGCTACAACCGTGAGAAAACAATTCTTACCTTCGTTTGTTAAAACTCCCGGTGGGTCAACTTTTATAATTGACTCAGTCAAGAGCTGTACTCTTACTTCGCCGGAAAACAGGTGTTCAGCATAAGCCCACATTTCAGATATCTCCGCACACTGAACAATAGCGTGAGGGACAGCTTCCCTGTCTTCTCCGCATCTTGGACAGGTCGGCGACTGACGCTTACCATGTCTTGCAAGATTATTCCAAACGGGCAAGGCACCTCTGTAGCATTGCCAGGTTAAGGACTTTTGGAAGTTGGCCAACGTTCTCAACCGAATGTACGGTAAAACAGGCTGTCTAGTTGCTTAAACCCGAGACCTAGAGTCGCTTCTAGGCCCTCATCGCATTCAGACTCTACCAACCCACTAAATAAAATCCGTGTGAAACCCCCACCGCTGGAGTTACCCGAACGTCGGAATAGCAAGAGGGCCTTACGGCACTCTTTATGCCATTCACTCGACCTCGGTCTATGAGAACACCAGGATTCCTGTTCACAAAACTTTTGAACTCGGGCAACATTTGTCTGGCCAGCGGAGACCACACCCGTTCATTATCCAGGAGAATCCAGAGGTACCTCAACGCATGTCTGCGCATCATTAACCAAGGCATCCTTAAACCTCCCTTTAAAGGTTTTTTATAGCAGACAGAGCGTTTCACAAGTGGTGACCTGCCCTTCCACAAAAATTGAAAGAGCTGTCTCTCCAACCTGATCAACCACGAATCTATATAGCCGTATTACAGCCTATATACCATTTTCATAATTACATTCAAATCTCAGCCCATATTTTAGTATCACCAAAATTTACATTTCAACCATCTTAAAAAGTTATGCATCCATTCTCTTAAAAGCACAAGACCTGAAATTTGGAGGGAGGGGACGAGTCGATTACATCGACCCCAGTGTTCAACTGGTACTTATTTTATCGACCTCGAAAGGATGAAAGCAAAGTCGACTCGGCGGAATTTGAACTCAGATCGTAACGAAATACCGCTAAGCATTTCGTCCAGCGTGCTAACGATTCTACCAGCTCGCCGCCTTAATATTGTAATAAACAATCTTATACAGGCGCAGGAGTGGCTGTGTGGTAAGTACCTTACTTACCAACCACGTGGTTCCGGGTTCAGTCCCACTTGGGCAAGTGTCTTCTACTATAGCCTCGGGCCGACCATATCCTTGTGAGTGGATTTGGTAGACGGAAACTGAAAGAAGCCCGTCGTATGTATGTATATGTATATATATATATATATATATATATATATATATATATATATATATGTGTGTGTGTGTGGTGTGTGTGTGTGTGTGTGTGTGTGTGTCTGTGTTTGTTCCCTCAACCTCACTTGACAACCGATGCTGGTGTGTCTACGTCCCCGTAACTTAGCGGTTCGGCAAAAGAGACCGATAGAATAAGTACTAGGCTTACAAAGAATAAGTCCTGGGGTCGATTTGCTCGACTAAAGGCGGTGCTCCATAATGGCCGCAGTCAAATGACTGAAACAAGTAAAAGCGTAAAACAGTAAAGAGTAAAAGAGTATATATATATATATTATATATATATATATATATATATATATATATATGTGTGTGTGTGTGTGTGTGTGTGTGTGTGTGTGTGTCTGTGTTTGTTCCCTCAACCTCACTTGACAACCGATGCTGGTGTGTCTACGTCCCCGTAACTTAGCGGTTCGGCAAAAGAGACCGATAGAATAAGTACTAGGCTTACAAAGAATAAGTCCTGGGGTCGATTTGCTCGACTAAAGGCGGTGCTCCATAATGGCCGCAGTCAAATGACTGAAACAAGTAAAAGCGTAAAACAGTAAAGAGTAAAAGAGTATATATATATATATATATATATATATATATATATATATATACACATATACTTATATATATTTTATGTATGTATTTTATATATTTCCAGCTTCAGTTGACCGATTTTGAAAACGCTGCCCTTGTCGTATTTCTGGTTCTTCTTACCCGAGTTATACTTTCTTTCAAATTAAACCTTTTGGTCCCAATAACGAAGGTAAACATTGATTTCTCTACAATAAGCATTAAACCATCTGAAGCACCCATACGTATGTAAGCTATCACTCACCTAGGCTCTTAATCCCTCCTAGGACACAGACCATCGACGATCTCCCTCCACTCATTCCAGTCCTCAGCATTCCTCTCCATTATTTCTCGGTCATCTACATCTCATTCTGCAGTTTTGTACCCTTCCTCTTGTTCTTTTCTTCAGGAGGTTCCAGTAAAGGAACTACTTTGTTACGCTGGTGTGGAAGCCTCACTAAAACAGTGGATCCAGTCCAGTGCCACTTACTTTACTTCACATCCCTGTCAATGGGGGTCTGTTGGGTTTACTCCCACAAGGTTGTGTTGCTGAATTTCTTCAGTTAACGGACTGAGAATCATTTGCTGATGACATTCTGGGTCTTCTTTAGTGCTGCTTTTGTATATCTCCTCTTCTTGGTCCCATAAAATAGAACTAACCGTGGTGAGGGAACTTGCGTGGTTCTTTTACTCTAAAACCTATATTGGTAGAGAGTTTATGATCTCTGACTGATCCATTCATTTCGAACCGGCTAAAATGTAGGATATAGGCTAAAAACTAGTCCCTGGTCTACTAATTAAAGTTTACGCATGGAGGAAAAACAAAGCAATGTGAGTTACAGGAGATATTTAATCATATCTCAACACACCGGTTTCATAAGATTGTCATTTTCAAACTATTAATGTCATCCTTAATGAAACATTTAAATTATTTACATGAACAATACGTTTTAGTTGCTATGAACTCCGGCCGTCTTGCTGGATTATTTATTTATTTATTTATTCGCTAGTTTCATCATTCGATGGTAACCATGTTGGGATACTGTCTTTAAAAGTTTCAGTAAATTATATCAACCCCAGCATCCATTTCATTTTATCAGTTTCTCTTTATCAAAAGACCGTGGACCATGGAGAACTGTATGGGCTTAACAGCCAATGATTTCGAGTGAAGATTCACACAACACAAACTCTTTCCAGTAAAGACTCAGTGAAATTTCCAGCTCCCACTCCTACTTTATCTGAAAACTCCAAGACAAAAGATGCGACATCCCTAGCACCACATACATTATTTCTTTCTCTCTCTCTCTCTCTCTCTCTCTCTCTCTCTCTCTCTCTCTCTCTCTCTCTCTCTATTTTATACTAGTTTCTCTGTGACCATTTTGGGTCCTATGCAGCAAATCTCTCTGTTTATAAAATGTTTATTTCCTAATTTAAAATGTTTTTATCGTAATTTTATGCGAGAACTTTGCATCCGTTGCACCTGTACAGGTAATGTCAATTGATGGAGGGAGTGAGCTTATGTGTACACAAACATTTGATCACTATAAACAAAAGGTCAGTGTGGGTGTTTGGTAAGAAATTGTCGAAACCTCATACGTCGCCTAACGACGGCAGAGTCCATCATATATATATATGCATGCGTATAATATGGGATGACCAATAAGTGGACATCCAATATGCTAGAAGAAGATCATCTACCATCTAACCACAAAGAAAAGAATGTACTCTAGAGAAATTCAGCAAACACCAGAACATAAGCGGGTAAGACAGATGAAAATATACAAAATACAGAATTAATCGTAGACCGATTTCGTCATTAACGATTTTACTTACGTAATTCTCGTCCGTGGACTCTTCAGTACGATCGTTCCAATTCAATATAATTTGTAGAACTATACATGAGTTGTCCTCATAAAATTAGACGTGTGTATAGTTCTACCGATTACATTGGGGTTATTTTCAATTGTCTAAGTTCTGGCGCGCCAAATCCCGGAAACAGGTCCGCAGTAGATAATTCACTGCAGTTAATGTTGCCGGTTAGAGAACATAATTATTTAAAATTCAAATAATTAAATTTAAAATTTAAATTATTATTTAAATAATAATTTAAATAATTTGGCGCGCCAGAACTTAGACAATTGAAAATAACCCCAATGTAATCGGTAGAACTATACACACGTCTAATTTTATGAGGACAACTCGTATATAGTTCTATAAATTATATTGAATTGGAACGATCGTACTGAAGAGTCCACGGACGAGAATTACGTAAGTAAAATCGTTAATGACGAAATCGGTCTACGATTAATTCTGTATTTTGTATATTTTCATCTGTCTTACCCACTTATGTTCTGGTGTTTGCTGAATTTCTCTAGAGTACATTCTTTTCTTTGTGGTTAGGTCGTAGATGATCTTCTTCTAGCATATTGGATGTCCACTTAGTGGTCATCCCTTGTTATACGCACGTATTACAATTTTTCTTAATTTTCAGATTTTTCTATATGCTGGTTTTGAATTGATGTTAATTAAATTAATATTCAATTTATCACACTCATTATTTAAATTTAAATATATATATATATATATATATATATATATATTATAATCATCATCATTGTTTAACGTTCTCCTTCTATGCTGGCATGAGTTGGACGGTATGACAGGAGTTGCATCAGACTTTTGTGTCTGTTTTAGGGGGGGGGGCGGTCTTTTACAGTTGCTCTTCCTAACGCTATCAGAGTGCACTCAGTGCTTTTTATGAGGAGAGGTCAGTTTTGGCTTGGTTTTTACAGCTGGATGCCCTTACAAACGCCAACCACCTTCGTGTGAGAACTGAATGCTTTTAAGTGGTACTAGCACTGCCAGGGTTACCAAATATCTTGCAAGACAAAGATCCTTTGAGAGGGGAGGGACATTGGAGGAGGTGATCTTGTGTCAGAAGACGAAAGGTTAGAGTGTGACAGAGGGACAGAAACAGGTGTCTTGCTGTAGGGGAGGTACAAGTTTACCAGACCAGAGGTGTGTGTGTGTGTGTGTATTCATTTTCCACTCAATTTTATTCTTTTCAAGGTTGATGAAAACTTCACATCAGCACAAAAGCGGGATTCCACTAATACAGAAAAGTTTCACTTCAGGAAAAATATTCAAAAGGGTAAGAATGAAATTTCTTCGAAATTTTCAGAGTAATTATTACTTTATCTTAATTTTGACAAAATATTTATTTCTTTATTGCACACAGGGGGCTAAACATATAGGGTACAAACAAGGACAGACAAAGGGATTAAGTCGATTACATAGACCCCAGTGCGTAACTGGTACTTAATTTATCGACCCCAAAAGGATGAAAGACAAAGTCGACCTCGGCGGAATTTGAATTCAGAACGTTAAGACAGGCGAAATACAGTAACATATTTCGCCCGGTGTGCTAATGTTTCTGCCAGCTCGCCGCTTTGTTTTTGACTAACTATTGTAATAGGTTAGAAAATGTCAGCCCTTACTGAGTAGAAATATGTTCAAATGAATTCCATTCATGACCAGTCTGTCTTTTTAAAGATTAATTCCGCTCCATTTATCAATGAATCCTGCCTCATTTCAGTTCGGCGGACGATATCAGGAAGATTTTGGTCGCCATTGCCAGCTTATCAAGCGGTTATGTAACGACTCATGGCTGCGAATATTAATTAAGGCTCGATGATAATAAGTTAATTAATACATTTTCCTATTCTTAATCAAATCAAGAAACACATCTGAGTAAAAGCTAAGAGCTGCTATGTCAGGGGTGTCACAACCGGAGTGTCACAACACTCTAAGGTGTGACACACAGCATTTAAGGGCGTCCACCAGAGCTTATATTTTTTTCTATTGGAGCAAAACAAGGAGCGTCATGTACATTAATTGTAAGGTGGAAGGGTGACGGGGCCACGGAAACAGTGGGAATCATTACCATTTGTCTCTCACAATATACAAACATGTAAATTTGCATAGTGAAGGTGCGTGGTCGAGTGGTTAAGGTTTTCGGCTGTTGAATCGTAATATCGTGAGTTCAATTACTGGAGTGGGCAGCACGTTATGTCTTTGAGCACAACACTTCTTTTTACATTGCTCCCGTCTTCTCAGTACCAACCAAATTCTGGTACTGTCTTTCTCTCTGTCACTCTTTCTCTCTCACCTTCTCTCCAGCTCTCTTGTCCTGGATGTGCCACTGGCTGAAATGGTAAGAGAGTCGAGATCATATCTATGACTACTCGCGACTACATAAGCACCTAAAACAATGAGCAAAAGTTTGGTACATGTCATCGAGCCATATTCGTTCGTAGGTGACGGCTGGCTCCACATTTACCTTATAATAGAAACACTTATTATTGTTGTTATTATGATATGTTTGGCTTTTGCTTTGTATTTGCACAAGTTGACCCCAAGACTCACCCAGAGACCTCAAGGGACAAGTTAGAAGTTCAAGTTATGACTAGGGTGTCATATGTTGGGTTTTGAACTGAGTATTGTTCTAAAGAATTCTGTCAAAACAAGTAAATTAAAAGTTTGTTTTAAAAGTAATTTGATTATAAGATGATAGTTTGATGTTGAGATGACAGTAAAAGGTGTTTGCTGTTATGTACATTTAAAAGTATTTTGGCAGTTTACGGATTAAAATGTTTTGGGTATTACATTATTATTATTATTATGTAATAGAAATATTAAAATTACTAAGTCTCTCTAAAAGAGAACAACGGCAGCGTTCCCGGAAAATAATAGTTATCGCCATACTAATATGGCATTCTTATAAAAATAAGAATAAAGCTGTCCGCTTATTAGCTCCATGAGGCCATCGCCTTAAGTTAGCTATTGTTCGAAGGTTATATGGATACAGTTTGTGTATCAAATAGCTAACTTAAGGCGATGGCCTCATGGAGCTAATAAGCGGACAGCTTTATTCTTATTTTTATAAGAATGCCATATTAGTATGGCGATAACTATTATTATTATTATGATTATTACTATTATTATTATTATTATTATTATTATTATTATTATTATTATTATTCTATGTTTGACTTTTGCTTTACATTTGTACAAGTTGGCTCCAAGTCTCACCAAGAGACCTCAAGAGACAACAAGTTCGAAGTTCATGTTGGTATTATGCCTAGGGTGCCATATATTTGGTTTTGTACATAATGTTGTTCTAGAGAATGTTTAAGAAACCATAAGAAAATTACGTGATTGTTTTAAAACTTGAGATTACATAGAAGGTATTTTGCGTAGGATATGAGCAGTTCCCATGAACACTATCTTTTGAATTTCTGCCAATTTGGAATTTCATTAATATCTGAGCTAGGTAGCAATCAGCCCCTTTTGCTATCATTTCCAGGGCACCTATGACAACAGGTATTGTTTTAGTTTATTATTATTATTATTATTATTATTATTATTATTATTATTATTCTATGTTTGACTTTTGCTTTACATTTGTACAAGTTGGCTCCAAGTCTCACCAAGAGACCTCAAGAGACAACAAGTTCGAAGTTCATGTTGGTATTATGCCTAGGGTGCCATATATTTGGTTTTGTACATAATGTTGTTCTAGAGAATGTTTAAGAAACCATAAGAAAATTACGTGATTGTTTTAAAACTTGAGATTACATAGAAGGTATTTTGCGTAGGATATGAGCAGTTCCCATGAACACTATCTTTTGAATTTCTGCCAATTTGGAATTTCATTAATATCTGAGCTAGGTAGCAATCAGCCCCTTTTGCTATCATTTCCAGGGCACCTATGACAACAGGTATTGTTTTAGTTTATTATTATTGTTATTATTATTATTATTATTATTATTATTATTCTATGTTTGACTTTTGCTTTACATTTGTACAAGTTGGCTCCAAGTCTCACCAAGAGACCTCAAGAGACAACAAGTTCGAAGTTCATGTTGGTATTATGCCTAGGGTGCCATATATTTGGTTTTGTACATAATGTTGTTCTAGAGAATGTTTAAGAAACCATAAGAAAATTACGTGATTGTTTTAAAACTTGAGATTACATAGAAGGTATTTTGCGTAGGATATGAGCAGTTCCCATGAACACTATCTTTTGAATTTCTGCCAATTTGGAATTTCATTAATATCTGAGCTAGGTAGCAATCAGCCCCTTTTGCTATCATTTCCAGGGCACCTATGACAACAGGTATTGTTTTAGTTTATTATTATTGTTATTATTATTATTATTATTATTATTATTATTATTATTATCATCATCATCATCATTATTATCATCATCATCATCATCATTATCATTATTATTTTAATGTATGATGCAACCACTTGCCTGGTCACACCTATCATCCTAGGGCAAGTGAAGGTTAAGAGATATTTGAACATAGCTGAAAGCTTAAGGGGGGAGTGGGGAGGACTCTACAAAAATACATTCATATACAACACAGCACGAACATTTAAGGACTTATCTAAGTATGTGAGCAATACTTGTCGACAAAATATTTTGGATTTCTTTGATATATGGCTGTCTTGGGATGTTCTCTAGATGTTTGGGACATCCCTCTTTTATCATACCAAGGACATCTACAATAATAGAAACAGATTTTGATTAAGATGCCACATTGTTTGTATTTCAATTTTCAGGTCCTTATATTTTCTAAATTTATTAAATCCCTAGACAATTTTTTTTTTTACCAATGAAGACACTTACATCTATCAGTATTTTCTTTACTGTCTTTGGTGAAATAGTCCGAAATAGGATGGTATATTGTTTAATCAAATGTGTTGTAGAATCTGCACTTTGGGTCAGTTTTTAAGAGATTCTGGTAAACAAGCTTTGATCTTGTGCCGCCGGTAACAAGCCTCCAGTCTCTGCTTTCAATACCGACCTCCTCAGCCGCCTATGAGTTGTTGCTTGGTCTACATCAGCATTTTGACTTCGAAGAATATACTGTCCATGCAAGCCCTTCTGTTTCCATCGCTCCTCTGTTGCTTCCTGTTTTTTAGCAGTCTGTTTAATTCGTTTTACTTTCATGATAGCAGTGGTTTCGGGTTCTTCGTATAATTCACGCTTAACTTCAAGTTCCCTTGAGAAGTTATACGCTTCCTTGACAATAGAATACGGCTTTCAATAGACAATAGAATATGGTTTTCTTGCCCAAGCTGAAGCATCCAATCCTCTATACTAGATATGTACCTATTCATCCCTATACAATAATAATAAATGCGCCCTTTTAAAGCCTAGCCAGGCTCATGAGCCTGGTTTCCAGATTTCAATGGCGTAAGTGTTCCCCAGCTGGACAGGACGTCAGTCCATCGCAGCGTTACTTATTTTTGCCAGCTGAGTGGACTGGAGCAACGTGGACTGGAGCTCAAGAACACAACGCGTCGCCCGGTCCAAGAATCGAAACCACAATCTTACGATCATGGTGCTGACACCTTAACCACTCTTTAGTAGAGGTTTTATAGCAGAGTTCTAATAGCATCATTCCCCTTCCTCCTCCGCTGCTTCTATGTAGGCACAGACTGTCAGTATCTGCCTTAGGGCTGTGCATGTTATTAGAGGTCAATAATTTTCTTGTCTTCTTGTTCATGCTTTTGAGTTCCGTAGGATTCCAATTAACGATATTAATTAACTGTACTGGACTGCTTGAACTGCCAGGGTGTTAATGGTTTCGATGCGATTTTTAGAGTTAAGTTCAGTACTTTTTTACAATAGGACAAAATTTATATATTATATTATTTACTCTCAAAGAGTATGACTTTACTGCCCACAAGGGGCTAAACATAGAGGGGATAAATAAGGACAGACGAACGAATTAAGTCGATTCTATCGACCCCAGTGCGTAACTGGTACTTATTTAATCGACCCCGAAAGGATGAAAGGCAAAGTCGACCTCGGCGGAATTTGAACTCAGAATGTAACAGCAGACGAAATTCCGCTCAGCATTTCGCCCGGCGTGCTAACGTTTCTGCCAGCTGTCTTATTCTCCGAGAGTCCTCCACAGTAGCATGATCTATGCCATCTCCTTCATTTATACCCAGGTATTTATAAGTTTCTTGTGAGTCGAGTTCGTTGATGGCAGTGTCAATATCTAATTTAACGGACGTTGTTTGTCTGAGCTTAACTCTTACAAAAGTTGCGATAGCACACTTATCGAGGCCAAAGTCCATCTCACTATCATTGCTAAACTCTCTAACAGTTGTTAGCAATTTTCTAATTCTTGGTCATTCATTGCAAAAAGTTTCTTATCGTCCATGTAAAAAAAGATGGTTTAATATCTTGTTAATACTTTTGTACCCGTATCCGGTGTTGTTCAATTCATTTAAGAGAGGGATCAGCGCCATGCAAAAATGTAATGAGTTTCATTGAAAGATGCCACACTTGATGTTGGTGCCATTTATGTGGGCCATCACCAAGTGCTCTCCTTGTACTCTATCCATGCCGTACTTAAGTTTTTGATTTTACTGCGAAAATTCTCGAAAATCATTCTATTTAAGAGCATCGCCCAAAGGAATTTCTTTAACAACATTTTTGCACTTGTAGAAGAATAGAGTTCTGTTCAAGGAAAGCGCACATTCTTTCAGTTATTATGATAAATGATAATTATGTGTTATTATGGATATGAGGATCTTGTAGGTAATATTGAGACATGTTATTTGTCGGTAGTTCTTAGGGTCGTTTGTATCCTCAGTTTTTGGTAGTAGGTGGTTAGTTTGTTCAGTTACCCAGGCCAGTATTTGCTCTGGGTTCTGAATGATATCAGTTAGAGATACAGAAAGATTTTCATGAACTTCTGCCAAACAATTCAGCCAGAAGTTAGGAATCCAATCCAATCCTGGGGTTTCGATTTATGAAACCTTCTCAGAACTCACTTTGCTCTTCTATTCCTATCGCTTCCCAATTCTCTGTTCTTCAACTTCATCTAATATCTCTTTCCCATGTTCTATCAGGTCCACTTCAGCACTATACACTTTTTGTTGTTCCATATCTGCTTCCGGAACTCTTCCTCTTCCTCAGTTTTAGGTGGTTCCTTTACCTCTCTATTACTTTTGTCAAGTCTCTATAAAATTACTTCGCACCTCACACCCGTTTTAAAAGCATACCTTCTAAGCCGTTGGGCTATTGACTGTATATCATCATCATTATCATCATCATCATCATCATTGCTATTATTATTATTATTATCATCATTATTATTATTATATGTTTGACGTTTGCCTTGTATTTGTAAAAGTTGATTCCAAGTCTCACCCAGAGACCTCAAGAGACAAGTTAGAAGTTCATGTTATCGTTATCGTTATTATTATTATTATTCTATGTTTGACTTTTGCTTTATGTCTGTACAAGTTGGCTCCAAGTCTCACCCAGAGACCTCAAGAGACAACAGGTTGGAAGTTCTGTGCCATATATTTGGGGGTTTTTTTGGTTTTTTTGGTGTTGTACTAGTGAATGTCTAATACATAAAAATAAAAGAAAAAAAGAAAAGAAAAGAAAAAAAATAAAAAGAAAAAAAGAAAACAAAATAAAATAAATAAATAAATAAATTTTTAAAAAGTTTGTTTTAAACCTTGGGATTACATAGAGAGTATTTTGCGTAGGATATGAGCAGTTCCCATGAGCACTATCTTTTGAATTTCTGCCATTTTGGGGTTTCCTGGTATCTGAGTTAGGTAACAATTAGTCCCTTTCGCTATCATTCCCAGGGCACCTATGACAACAGGTATTGTTTTAGTCTTCAGCTTCCACATTTTGCTGATTTCTATTTCAAGATCTTTATATTTGCTCAATTTTTGGTAGGTCTTGACAGATACGTTTATATCGATTGGGACAGTCATATCAATGAGGAGGCATGTTCTTTGTCTGAAGTCTTTCAATAGGATGTCTGGCCTATTTGCATCTATCTTCCTGTCAGTTTGAATGGTGAAGTTCCAGAGGAGTGAGATGTGGTCATTTTCAAGCACTGGGGGTGGTTTGTGTTCCCACCAGTTTTTTTCATGGGGCAAATCCAGGTTTTTGCAAATTACCCAGTCAATATATTGTGCAGCTCTATCATGTCTACTGAGGTACTCTGTAGGCGCTAGAAGACTGCATTTGGAGACAACATGATCAATGGTTTCAATTTGTTGTCGGCATACACGACATGTTGGGCTACTGCCGTTCTTTAATATGCTGGCCTGGTAGTTTCTTGTTGGTAGGCATTGATCTTGAGCTGCTATGATAAACCCCTCTGTTTCAGATTTTAAGCCAGAGGCCATTAGCCATTGATGGGTCAGGGCTTTGTCAATATCTGCATTATTCGCTCTCTTTGGGTATTTGCCATAGAGAGGTTTTTCTTGCCATTTATTATTCAGAATATCTAAGGCCGCAGTTTTGGCACGGGTTTTCATGCACTTAGCTTTTTCTGTGCTTGTTTCTTGTATGTCTATCTCTAATTCCGAAATTGGTTGTATTCGGAATTCACTTAGATATTCCTTTGCCTGTTTTGTGACTGAGTATGATGCTTTCTTGTTTTGATGTTTTGAGACAAGTTTTAACATCCAGTCCTCAGAGTTTTTCAGGTAGGTGTCTAGGCCAATTGTAGCAATCTTCATTGTTATTGCCAGTTGTAAAAGACCACGGCCTCCCTCTTTTCTTGGCAGATAGAGTCGTTCTGTATCTGCCTTAGGGTGGTGCATTCTATGCATTGTCAACAGTTTCCTTATTTTTCTGTCGAGCTGACATATTTCAGTAATTGACCAGTTAACAATATTGAAACTGTAAGTCACGACTGGTATAGCTAATGCATTGATCGCTTCGATCCTGTTTCTTGCATTCAGCTCTGTCTTGAGTTTATTTCTTGCATTCAGCTCTATCTTGAGTTGTTTCTTGCATTCAGCTCTGTCTTGAGTTGTTTCTTGCATTCAGCTCTGTCTTGAGTTTATTACTATTATTATTATTATTGTTTTAGTCTTTAGTTTATTATTATTATTATTATTATTATTATTATTATTGAGTGAGAGAGCAGTGCATGCCACCAAAGTGACTCTGAGGTAAAATATACGAAGCCCAGTATACCCATCATGATTACTCGTCTGATAAGCGTACACCAGGCACATGCATCACATTATTATTGTTGTTGTTGTTGTTGTTATTATTATCATTATTATTGTTCTTATTATTATCCTTATTATCGTTGTTGTTATTGCGATCAATTAGACTCTGCTGATTGTGAACCAACTGATGATATTTGCACATTGATGACTATAAATGAAATCATGAATGGAAAGGTAAAAAAATATTTCAAATCTTAAAACACATTAATTTTTCTCTCCTGATTTTTTTTTTAAACAATGGATGATATTTAAATCAATTTTAAACTTATATCTAGCCCAAAGGAGTCTTCTTTTACGATTTTACTTATCTCAGTCATTGGAGTGTGGCTATACCGGAGCACCACCTTGGAAGGTGTAGTCCAGTAGTCCAGTGGTTATCAAGCATCTTTTAACTAAAGACCTCTTTGATTTTAATTTTATTCTAGTGGACCCTTCATGACCATCCAGTGTCTGAAAGCTAATTCTATTGATATTCATTTCAAAACTCCTATTTTGTTTTTCATGTATTCGCTTGTATAGGTTTGGCAATGCTACTCTGTGAGAGAAACATGTTAAACTATGTTAAAGATTAGAGAAAGAAACCTACCAGTTTCTTACAATAAAAACATCTAAAAGAAAAGTTGGGTTTATTTTGTTTCATAGACCCTTAAAATACAACCGAAGATCCCCAATTTACTATTTTGCTTCCATAGACCCCCACAAAATCTTATATAGACCTCTGTTGAGAACCACATGTGAAGTCGAACAAATCGCCACCAGTACTTATTGCTCTCCGTCTGGTACTTATTCTATCGGCCTCTTTTGCCGAACTGCTAAGTTAGGGGACATTAACAAATCAGGAAGTAGTGGGATACAAATAAACGCACATACATATACATTCGTATACAGCTGGATTTGTAGGGGACAAAAGAGCAACTGTCCTGGTCCCACCAGTATCGGCCCCCACAACACTGATATAAGTAGTAGGCTCTCTATATTGGGAGTCACCCCTTTCTGGCAGATTTGCATGAAGAGTGCCTCCGCCATTCTATTTCTTAAAAAATCAGTTTTAAAAAATTTTCAAAAATACATTTTCTCCACTTTAGCGTCACCAGTTACTAAATTCTCTTCCAATCTTTCTGTCTATCTGTCGTCCTCCATTCTCCCTATATCTTTTTCCTGTCTATCTGTCTATCTCTATTCTCTCTCTTTCTTTCTTTCTCTCTCTCTCTCTCTCTCTATTTTACTCTCACTTATCCTCTCCCACTCTTTCCCTTTCTTGTTTGTTTACTCTCTTTCTCCTACTTATTCTCCTCTCTCTATCAGTTATCCTCTCTTTATATATATCTATCTGTCTGTCTCTCTCTCTCTCTCTCTCTCTCTCTCTCTCTCTCTCTCTCTCTCTCTATTTTACTCTCACTTATCCTCTCCCACTCTTTCCCTTTCTTGTTTGTTTACTCTCTTTCTCCTACTTATTCTCCTCTCTCTATCAGTTATCCTCTCTTTATATATATCTATCTGTCTGTCTCTCTCTCTCTCTCTCTCTCTCTCTCTCTCTCTCTCTATTTTACTCTCACTTATCCTCTCCCACTCTTTCCCTTTCTTGTTTGTTTACTCTCTTTCTCCTACTTATTCTCCTCTCTCTATCAGTTATCCTCTCTTTATATATATCTATCTGTCTGTCTCTCTCTCTCTCTATTTTACTCTCACTTATCCTCTCCCACTCTTTCCCTTTCTTGTTTGTTTACTCTCTTTCTCCTACTTATTCTCCTCTCTCTATCAGTTATCCTCTCTTTATATATATCTATCTGTCTGTCTCTCTCTCTCTCTATTTTACTCTCACTTATCCTCTCCCACTCTTTCCCTTTCTTGTTTGTTTACTCTCTTTCTCCTACTTATTCTCCTCTCTCTATCAGTTATCCTCTCTTTATATATATCTATCTGTCTGTCTCTCTCTCTCTCTCTTTCTCGCTGTCTTTCTCCCTCTCCTTTCTGTTTGCTTTGCTATTTCCCACTCTTCCTCTTTCAATGTTTTCTTACTCTCTTCAACTTATTCTCCTTCCATTTCTGTCAATTCACTATTTATCCGACTGTCTATCTATGAGTCCTCCCCTCTCTATATATCTATCTTTTTGTTTGTCTGTCTGTCTATTTATCTCTCTCTCTCCCTCTCTTTCTAGCTCTATCTCTGTCTTTTTCTCTGTCTTTTCGTTTGCATTTCCCTCTTACCCTCTTTCTCCTCCTACAGCCATAACTTCCTCTCTTTCTCTCTTACACTCCCTCCTCTCCGTCCTGAACATGCTTCACTGCCCGTTCTTTCCTGTCTACTCTAACTATTCCTCTCTCCCTCACAACCTCATAACATTAGAGAGGTTAAACCACTTCCCGGGTAAGGTCTTCTCTCTGGTTACGCTTCGTTTCGTCTTTCCTGTGATCGTCGCCATGTCAAATTTAATTAACGCTATGTCCGAATTCTCATTAATTCATTAAATTAGTACTTTTTTTCACTGGACCCAAAGGTAACCTGAATAGTGTGAACAGAGGGAAGTACAGATATTATGTAAGACAATGCGGTTGCTTTACCTGTTGGAAATAGCAGCCAGGTTGCCCTCAAATCACTTCTTACTGTCTCTTAGAAAAGATGCATTTGACGGTGTATTTCTAGACGTATTATGTCAGAAATACAGAATGGCTGGTCAAGCTGAAACATCCTTGATCGTAGGTCTGCTAGCTCAGGAGTGGCCTGGGGCTGAATAATCATATATTTTTATGTACTTTATAAAATAGAAATTAAAAATCAGTGGTGGCCTTTCTCCTATAAAAACCAACAATCACCTCAATGTGGTTTGGGGGCGAACCAGAAATTGGGAGAACGATGGCAACGGTACTTGAATGACAATCTAAATAGTAACTTATATGATATATGGAGGCGCAATGGCCCAGTGGTTAGGGCAGCGGACTCACGGTCCGAGGATCGCGGTTTCGATTCCCAGACCGGGCGTTGTGTGTGTTTATTGAGCGAAAACACCTAAGGCTCTGCGAGATTCCGGCAGAGGGTGGTGGCGACCCCTGTTGTACTCTTTCGCCCCAACTTTCTCTCACTCTCTCTTCCTGTTTCTTGAGTAACGCTGCGATGGACTGACGTCCCGTCCAGCTGGTGGTGGGGAATACATACGCCATAGAAACCGGGACACCGGGCCTATGAGTCTGGCTAGGCTTGAAAAGGGCAATGAAAAAAACATCTTAAAAGTAAGAAATTTAAATAGAAAAAAATTCCTGTTTTACAGAAAAAGAGTTTAAGAAAATATTCAAACTTCCAATTTTTCTGAAAAATATTATTGTTATACAGAAAAAGGTTTAATAAAATGTTGAGCATTCAAAATTTAGAAACTGGAATCGAAAAATAAATGAAATTTAATTGGCATTTTGTTGTCCTTTTTGAAATGCTCACCTCATTATCAAACATATCTTATTTCCAAAGTGGGGTGGAATACCACCTTTTTTTAACAAATGAAGATTAACTATATAATTTCTTTTGGAAGCATAGGAGAAGGATTTGATGGGATTAAGGACAGAAGGAGACGTTTAATCGAATAGAAGAGAGAAGCGAAAAAAGAGGGGAGGAGGAGGCAAGAAACATGAAACAATGGTAGGTCCAGGAAGAAGGAAAATGAGTTATTCGAAGAGGGAAGATGGTGGGAGGTGAATGATGAAATGAAGAGAGAAGGAAAAGAAGGAGGAAAAGAGAAAAAGATAAGAAGAAGAGAAAGAGAGAAGAAGAATAAAAGAGAGATAGGTCTGAGAAGAAGGATAATCACTCAGATAATGTCCCAGATAAAGAGAAAGGATTGTAAAATGGAATGGGGGAGAGAAAAGAAAGAGGAGGAAGTGAAGAGATTTTATTGTTAAAACTATTTTTTTTTCAAAAAGTGTAACAAGATGCCAATTAATTTTTTTTATTTTTTCGATTCTAGTTTCTAACTTTTGAAGGCTCAAAATTTTATGAAACCTTTTTCTGTAAAACAACAATTTTCTTTTTTTCCTTTTTTTTTTTTTAGAAAAATTTAAAGTATGAACATTTTGTTAAACCCTTTTTTCTGTAAAACAGAACGTTTTTTTCCATTTAGATATTACAAATGATTTGGAGCAAACATCTGAAACAAGATATGGCGCTCAGACATTGGCAATCAAAATGGATTACGCTGAAACTGCTCTGATGGTGACGATCTGAATTCTAATTCTTTTACATTTTAACAGTACACAAAGTTTTTCAAGGAATTGAAGTTCGTCTGAACAAAGTGGTAGATCTAACCGATTCTTTAAAAAACTTTCTGAAATCATATTGAGATAGGTATGAAGAGTTGGAACTGGATGCTAGGAACGTGTGGAAATACAGACTCTAAAACAACAACAAATATAACAAGGAAGACAAACAGGCATGGAGTAAATCTAGCATCAGCCTCGGAGGGAGTTGTCCTTTCTTATTTCTTTACTGTCCACAAGAGGCTACACACAGAGGGGACAAACAAGTACACACAAACGGATTAAGTCAATTATATCGACCCCAGTGCGTAACCGGTACTTAATTTATCGACCCCGAAAGGATGAAAGGCAAAGTCGACCTCGGCGGAATTTGAACTCAAAACGTAACGGCAGACGAAATACCGCTAAGCATTTCGCCCGGCGTGCTAACTTTTCTGCCAACTCGCCGCCTTTCTGCAAGAGAACAATGCAGATGCAGGACTTTCAATATCATTTTACATCAGTTTTTCATTCTCTTACAAAATCACAGATGAGTTTATCGATCTGTGTACGACAAGCTCAAAGTAATACATGCAGATTTCAGAACTGAATCTGAGAAACTCATCCCCGTTTCCCTGTGATTTTAGTAATGCGTTCATAGAAGTAATTGTACAGCTTACAGCCTTTTGTTAACCCAGGACATATTTCACTTTATCTAAAGAGGCTCTTTTAATCCATAATAAAAGGCTTGCTTATAACTTTCCAACTATTGATGTAACTCTTAAAATATATTTGAGCTTGATGGTTATTAGTTGTTCAGGAGAAAGGTTATTCGATAAACTGAGACTGATAAAGAATTGTCTGAGAACCAAAACGACTCATGAAAGACTAAGTATTCTGTGCCTTTTGAATGTAGAGAACCGTATTCTAAAAACGCGTATCTTGAGAAATTCATTAAAGATTTTTCTGATACAAAGTGCAGAAAGAAAGTCGCTTTTGTAGGTATCATAGTGTATAGTGGTAAGTTGATAAAACTTGTTGTACTTTGTTTAGATTGCAAACTTTGCACTGACTGATGCCTTTAAATTTTGTGTGTTAACTTGTCAATTTCAGTTATATGCAATAGACGGATAATGAGATGTAAATTTGGTAATTTTACATGGATTTTAATATCTGAGTATGAATGACCCCCCCCCCACCACCGAATTTAAAGTGCTCTGGGCCCTACAAGATGTGAACCCAGTCCTGCGCTCCACACATGCACAAATAGATAGATAGACAGACAGATAAATATAGGTAGATAGATAGATAGACAGACAGACAGACAGACAGATAGATAAGTTCCATTTGCTGTGAGGAACGAAGAATCCGCATGAAAACATTATAATTATGGTGCCTAATCTGGAGAAATAAAGGTCAGAATCAGAATCAGGACAATTTTTTGACCCAGAAACAAGTCTTACTTAACTTGTATTTCTTTTGAACCTGAAATTTGTTGCACAGTGTTATTAAACTCTTCTATTAAATCTTGGACTGAGCAGAATGGTTCTCTTGCAGAGTTGAAATGCTCAAGAACACAACAGGCGACCCAGTCCGGGATTCGAACTCACAACCTCACGATCGTAAGCTCGACTCTCTAACGGATAAAAATTTCTTAGCTTCTCTTCCCAATTTTGCAATATTTCTTTATTACAAAAATATCATTAAACTTTATAACTTGTTGGTCGACATCTCGAACAATTTCTTGCTCACAGGACAGAAGGTTCAAACTATTTCCAATTATTTTGATTCTATTCTCAACAGGATGATTTCCCTGGTTTAATTCCTCTCATACACAAATATCTTGATTATAATTACGATACCGGTAGCAGACCTCAAAATATGAAATACCTGAAATATATTTCAGACAAAGCTGCAGATAAGATGATTCATTTGTTTCCGTCGACTCATCCACCTTCAGATAGTTTTGAAAGCCCATAGAAAATGCGAGCCTTTTACGTGAAAAACTGTGGATTTGTATAAAGGACACACAGACACACAGATACACAAACATTTTGCCGTTTATAGATATAGAGATGTTGCTGCAAATACACAACATTTAATCTCTAATGATGCTAGTTTGTTCTTTTTAATTATAAAATATAATGTTAAACTATCTTTTAACCTTGTAACAACCATCGTTAATAAACCATCAAACTCCAAATACTACGTACTTATATGAAGAAAACTGTGTGTGTGTGTGATTCTATCACAGTTAAACCATTCTATCACAGTTTGGTTTTAAGCAATGTTTTCAAAACAGTTATCACAGCTAAAACGAATAAAGAAAAGAAACAATTAGGGCTTTATCTGTTTTTGCCTCAGATCACGAAGTCAGGATATTGTTACAGAATACAGCAAATAATTTCCATATAAAATAAATAATAAACCTTTTTTTTTATTTTCATTTAATTTATAGGAAAGATAATGACAATGGCCCAATGGACAAGACAGTTTGTAACAAATCATGAAGATTACAAGAATGACTCTGTTGTCAGTGAGAGAATCGCTTATGATTTTATGATGGAATGTGAGAAGATTGTCAACAACGAAGAAGGATGTCCTCAAGCATTTATCAGGAGTTAACAAAAACTACAACAATTTCACTTTGTATTCAGTCGAATAAAATTATGCCAGTGCTTATTATTTTCTACCGGTAGCTTTTGTCAAACCGCTAAGTTACAAGGATATAAGCAAACAAACTCCAGTTGTTAAGAGATGATGGGTACAAAGACAGACACAACGCTTTATAGGTGCGAAAACAATGGTCACTCTCTTACCGGCCATAACAAACGACCTTATATGTATGTGTATCAGGTATTATATCTATGTGTATATCAGGTATCAGGTGTTAACAAAAGCCATAATTTTGTTTAACTTATAAATAGGTAAAAAGAAAAACATGAAATCGGTACCAGAGGAATTTGAACTCAGAACGTAAGACGCTTAAAGAAATAACACTAAGAATTTCGCCCATGATTCTACTTTCTCACTGCTTTGTTGCTACTAAGCATGTGTGAAGGTGCGTGGCTTAGTGGTTATGGCATTCGGCTCACGATTGTAAAGTCGTGATTTCGATTCCCGGCGACGCGTTGTGGCCTTGAGCAAGACACTTTATTTCACATTGCTCCAGTCCACTCAGCTGGCAAAAATGAGTAGTACCTATATTTCGAAGGGCCAGCCTTGTCACACTCTGTGTCACGCTGAATCTCCCTGAGAACTACGTTAGGGGTACGCGTGTCTGTGGATTGCTCAGTCACTTGCACGTTAATTTCATGAGCAGGCTGTTCCGTTGATCGTATCAGCTGGGACCCTCGTCGTCGTAACCGACGGTGTGATCCTAACTAAGCATGTTGTCCGTCATATGCAATATATAATAAATGTCTATATACAGGGTGATTCAAAAGTCGCCATACATAAGAACAATTAATTTTTTTTATAAGAAACAGTTTTTTTAATTAACTGTTTCTTATAAAAAATAAATTTTTCCTATGTATGGTGACTTTTGAATCACCCTGTGTATGTATATAAATATATATATATATATATATATATAGGCGTGGCTGTGTGGTAAGTAGCTTGCTTACGAACCACATGGTTCCGGGTTCAGTCCCGCTGCGTGGCACCTTGGGCAAGTGTTTTCTACTATAGCCTCGGGCCGACCAAAGTCTTGTGAGTGGATTTGGTAGATGGAAACTGAAAGAAGCCCGTCGTATATATGCATGTGTATGTATATGTTTGTGTGTCTGTGTTTGTCCCCCCAACATCGCTTGACAACCGATGCTTGTAAACCGTAACCCTCCCCCTTTCGGAGAAGGGGCTTTGGTTATTGTTTCAAAATTGAATTGTGTCCTTGTTTGGGGAAATTGACAATATTTTTACCGTCTTTACGGAAGCATTTTTGTTAAAATGCCTTCCATAGAAGAAAGTCAAAAAATGAATTTCGCTGCAGCCGTACACTTCTATACAAGATCCAATTGATCGAAATTGCAAGAGATGGGCCTACAATTCCAGTCTGTTAGATATTTTGAGTATTGTTATCACTAGCGATATCAAAATATAACTTTGTATTTTGTATTTTATGTGTAGATGTATATATATATATATATATATAGATGTACATGTAATATGTACACATATATATACACACATATATACATGCATAATATATCTACCCATACACACACACACACACACATACATAGGGGCAGGTGTGGCTGTGTGGTAACAAACTACGTTCGAAGATACTGTACTTGATATGGGCGGTAGTGCCTTGCCGGTTTATGGCCTACCTTCAACAAACCGGGAAGGCACAAATACTCTGTCTTCACATTTGCTGCGTGAGACATGTTTCAATGTTGACGAGCTTGCCGAGTACATAGCCGACAATGAGCCAAAGCTCCTTCCAGAACACAAGTTCGCTTACAACTCCGTTGTTAATTCAGTCCAGGCCAAAACTGGGAGGATTTTTTTTCCTGGACGCTCCTGGGGGCACTGGGAAAACTTTTGTCAACAAATTAATATTGGCTGGGATTAGGCGAACACAAGGCATTGCCCTAGCTGTGGAATCATCTGGAATTGCGGCTACTTTGTTGCCAGGCGGCAGGACAGCTCACTCCACTTTCAAGCTTCCGCTTCACTTAGCGAAGACTGAGACACCAACTTGCAACATCAGTAACAGCTCCGATCAGGCAGAAGTCTTCAGACGATGCAAGCTTATCGTTTGGGATGAATGCCCGATGGCCCACAGACGTGCTCTTGAAGCACTAAATAGATCTCTCAGAGACATCAAACACTCTTCACCTCCGATGGGAGGCATAACACTTCTTCTTTCAGGGGACTTCCGACAAACACTTCCCGTTATTCCCAAAGGGACTACAGCTGATGCAGTAAGTGCGTGTCTTAAGTCATCCACATTGTGGCCACTGGTGAAGACTCTCAAACTTCACACCAATATGCGTGCTCATATGCGATGTAATATCACATCAGCTGCATTTCCTCACACCCTCCTTGCACTTGGCGAAGGCAAAATACCAGGGGATGAAAATGGTAATATTGCCATCGATTCCATTTGTACCATTGTTAAAACGCCTTCTGATCTCAGAGATGCAGTGTTCCCAGATCTACAAGCTAATTATCAGAATATGGATTGGATTGGCCAAAGGGCTATTCTGGCCCCGAGGAATAAAACTGTTCACCATATGAAATGCTAAAACTCATTCTTGGGGAAGTCTATGTATATCAGTCTATCGATACAACTCCTGACCCAGAGGACGTCATCAACTATCCAATAGAGGTACTCAATTCCTTTGAGCACCCCGGACTACCACCACACATTCTCAAACTTAAAGTTGGTGCCCCTATAATGCTCATCAGAAATTTGGTTCCCCCAAAACAATGCAATGGCACACGTTTGATCGTTAAGTCCTTATCTCCCACCGTAAACTTATATCAATATTTGCCTGAATAATCATCATAATTCAGTGCAATCATTAACAGTACTTTCAAGCAATTCAGCCCCGAGCATCGCCGGGCAATTCTGCTAGTTATATATATATATGTATATGATCTCCCTTTGCAGGCTAGCAAGGACACCGTGATGGTGTCGGCTCTTCTAGTGACGTCGATAGTCGCCTGGGGCTAAATGCATCAGTAATACCCCCACCACCCCGCCCTGTCCCTAGCCACATTCAGATGGCTGATCCCGCTTATATTATAGAGCAGTTACTGTTTATACCTCGCTCAGAGATTTATTATTGTCTTCGAACAGATTTTCTACGCCAGTGACTGTAGTTACTGTGAAAATCTATATATATCTAGCCTGTACAGGAAGTCCCTCAACGAAGAACGGTGCTTGCCATGCGCTGACAAGAGGCAATTACCTCGAAACCGGTCCGTGTGTAGCATCCGTATCTTCGGGGAGGCTGATCTCCCTTTGCAGGCTAGCAAGGACACCGTGATGGTTTCGGCTCTTCTGATGACGTCGATAGTCGCCTGGGGCTAAATGCATCAGTAACACCCCCACCACCCCGCCCTGTCCCTAGCCACATTCAGATGGCTGATCCCGCTTATATTATATATATATATATATATGTATGTATGTATCCATACATATTATATATATACATATATACATATATATATATATACATATTATATATATACATATATATATATATACATATTACATATATACATATATATATATATATACATATTATATATATATATATATATATATATATATATATATATACACATATTATATATATATATATACATGTTACTCTTTTACTTGTTTCAGTCATGTGACTGTGGCCATGCTGGAGCACCGCCTTTAGTCGAGCAAATCGACCCCAGGACTTATTCTTTGTAAGCCTAGTACTTATTCTATCGGTCTCTTTTGCCGAACCGCTAAGTTACGGCATCAGTTGTCAAGCGATGGGGGAGGGGGCAAACACAACACACAAACATATATGCTAAAATGGAAATAACAATGGGGCATGTTCGGTATATCTTGCTTTATGATTTCAATAAAGGCAACAACGCGACGGAAAGTGCGAGGAATATTAATGCAATATATGGGGGTCGGACAATAAACGTAAGCCAGTGTCAACGGCTGTACCAGAAATTCTGAGCCAGAAGCTGCAACCTAGAAATGAACCTTGAACTGGAAGATCTGTAGAGCTCGACGAGGATGTCTCGCAAAACCTGGTGGAACAAAATCCCACCGTAACTATTGAGGAACAAGCACAGAAACTTGAATTTGGTCGGTCAACCATGCATCGACACCTGGATGCCATTGGTAAAGCCAGCAAATTGAGTCAGTGGATTTGTCACAAACTTTCTGAGTCTAATCGCATGGAGAGAGTGAATATGTGCTCTTCTTTATTGTCACGTCTCAAGAACGAACCTTGTTTGGACCGAATAGTGATTGGTGACGTGAAACGAATTCTCTATAAAAATGTCACGGTGGGTAGGGAAAGGAGAAACACCGGCACCGCAGGCTAATGAAGGTCTTCACTCACGTAAGTTGTTGTTATCTGTTTGATGGGATATGAACAGTTTCGTCCAATTTGAACTTTTAAACCCGAACCAAACGATAACACTGGAGATCTTCTGCGAGCAGCTTGGGCGGCTTAAGACACTACTAGAAGGAAAACAAATAACCAGCTTTGGTTTCAAGATGAGAGGTGTTCTTCCATCAGGATAATGCTTGGATACATACAGCGAGGATGACACCGCAAAGGCGGGAGCAGTTTGAATGGGAAACGATGTCCCACCCTTCATATTCACTGGACTTTGCCCTAACTGATTATCATTTATTCCACAGTCTTCAAAATCATTTTATTTTTTATTTTATTTTATCTAGTTTCAGCTCACGAGCTGTGGCCATGCTGGGGCACCGCCATTTGGACAGAAAAAAATATAAATTCTGTAGACGAAGTCAGAACAGTAGCAGAGGAGTATTTTTCATCATGGACAACTGAATTTTGGAAGAGGGACCTTGCAAGTTTACCAGATAGATAGAAGAGCATTGTAGAAAATGAAGGAGATTAAAAAAGAAAGTTCTTAATCTTAATTTTAACAAATAAAAAAGTATTTAAAGACCAAATTATCTATAGGATGACCCATTATATATATGTGTGTCTGTATATATATATATGTGTGTGTGTGTGTGTGTGTGTGTGTGAATAAATAAATGGAGTTTAACACAGGTGTTAAATCAAATATTTTTACTTTCGACACATGTTTCGAAAATTCCACTGATACTATTCAAAAAAATAAATGGTATAAAACTCAACTTGTGTGTCTCTGTGTTTAACTTCCCGGCACATCTCCTCCTAGCCAACAAATCGTTGAACCACCAAAAATGGGTCACTTAAAGTTTTGGCGAATGAAAATTGAACTGCGCTATTTCTGTTCCGAAATTCATCTCGCACGTGCAAAAATTGATAATGTGTTTGTTTAGGCCTTATCCCATGCATTGAATAGTGAACTTTACTCAGTCAGCTGTTTGACGTGAACTGTGTTCACCACGCGTGCAAGCATACGTAAATTGCATAAAAAATAAAAAATCAAGATATAAAAACGAATCGCCGTAAACATTGTAGAAATTCTGCAAAGAAATGAATTTTCGGGATGTAGCCTGAAGGGTTTTTTCGTATTAATCGTTTGGTCTTTGTGAACAATTGTTTTCATAACATTTTTAACGCTTTGAATTAAATGTGGCCATTTTGCGTTTGAATCACTTTAACCAAATTTTAGCAGGCCGGATTTTTGATCATCATGATACATCGCCAGCGACTCCTTGAAACTCTCCCCTGAAATCCCCGTTGAGAAATACTGATCTAAAAGAATAATTCAACAATGCAATTATTTGATCAGCAAAAATTTATGAAACGCTTCTACGTACTTCCTATTGAGGAAATGGAACACATAAGCGCAAAAATAGAGGGCATTAAATGCTTGATTTTAAAACCAAAATAATTGAATTTTGATTGAACTTCATCCAAGTTTAGCTTAATTCGCGCGTGCATAGAACGCACGAGCGCACGAGCCGGGCAATACTGCTAGTATATATATATATATATATATATATATATATATATATATATATATATATATATATGTATATATATATATATATATATAATATATATATATATATATATATAATCAAAATAATCAACAAGAATATCCAGAGGTAATGCAGTGCGATCGTTTCAAGCAACTCCATTTAATTGACCAATACAATAATTTTTGTGTGACTTCAATCGTAAGAAGATATAACAATAATGTCAACATTGCGTTGATAGCACGTGTTTTTAATCATTTAATAAGCGAAAAAATTACCAAAAAAAAAAGATTACCAACACATTTTGTTGTTTTAAGCATTCAATATGCATTTAAAGTGAAAAAGTAAAACGGTAAACAACCCATTTTGTAGTTTCCAGAGTAGAAAAAAGAAACTGTAAAAAAATTAAATATGTCATAAACAAATAAAATATTTCGTAAACAATGCATGCGAGCACAGAGACAGCAATTTAGCGACCTTTATGTCAGACAGATAGAAGTTGTCATTTGGCATGATACGGCAACATAATTTTTTTTTTCTGGGATCTTTTCAATCTGCGAAGTTTCAAGGTGTTTAGTTTTAAAAAATTAATTCAAAAATCTGGTCATCATATTGAAAAGAATCCAGAAGGATCTTTCCCAGAATCGTTAGCACACCTTGCAAAATACTGGGATCTGTTATTTTATTACCCATTAAGGGCCAACATAGAGGGGACAATACAGCATGATCGGGGTCACACATAAACGAATGATACAATAAAACTTTACATGAGTAATGAAAACGAATGGGTTACAATACAATAAATAACAACAGTAAATAACAAACAATAATTACAAACAACAGGTTACAAACAATAATATACACGGTGAGATGTTAAAAACGGGTATGCTCCGACCCCGCGAGCCCTGTCTTAAAGACACCGATCTACTGTAAGTCACACTAGCGTGTTCACGCAGCGCCTTTCACTCCCAAAATGCGTGCTACACGCGTCCATCGTTTTCTAAACTCACTCTGTGACAAACACCTCCTTTCCAGCCCCACCTTCCTTTTCAAATGAAAAGCGAACATATTCACGAGGGCGAGGCCGGAGACGCAGGTGTGTATCACTATACCTTTCATTCTCGACTTCCATATCACCTCTCTCATAATTGCTACTATCACGAGAAAGAAATTCTTACCTTCTTCCGTTGGGAGATGCAGCGGGTTAATTTTTACAATTGGGCAAGACGGAAAGACGGAAAGACGGAACACGATGACCGATGCGATAAACACATTGGCCACATCTGCCCTCCCTTTCAAGAATAGCCACCGCCAAGACCAGGTCCTGACTATGCTGGCCACCTTGCTGGAGACCTCAGCCCAGTTCTTTTCTATCTGGAGATCTGGGCCAACCCAAATTCCTAGCAACTTAATCGGGCCCTCCGTCCAACGTCCTACGATGCTATTCGAAGGCATCGACTTGCCCCTCCAGGTGCCGAGTTGCAAGCCGACCGACTTTTCCCGGTTAACTTTTGCTCCTGCCACCGTCTCGTAAACCTTAATGGTTTCATCTACTTGCTGCAGATGTCCCATCTTGATCTCGATGATAGTGATGTCGTCCGCGTAGGCTGTAACCGATCCTCCACCTCCTGGATTCATCGGGATGCCGTTCAGCTTTCTCAGTAATGGCTCTAGGGGCATCACGTACAAAAGCACAGGGAGCGGACACCCTTGGCGAACCAAACGTTTGATGCAGAACGGCTTTGATAAAAAGCCGTTCACCCGAACGACCAAGTCGATGTTATCGTACACCTAACTATATGATCCACCTGAGAAAACCAAAACCCAGTCCGAACCGCGCGAGAACAGAAACCAGGTATCGAATGCTTTAGCTTGGTCTAAATGGACCAGTGCCCCGCCCTTGCCAGCTTTTTTGCCATACCCTTCTACAGTGTAGCGTATAAGATGAAGATTATCCTGGATGGTTCTGCCGGGGACAGCACACGTTTGAGCCCCTCCAATTAGGCCATCCGTGACACGCGTCAATCTTTTTGCTAACACTTTGGCCAAAATCATCTCTGCGTTCAGCAGAGTGATGGGCCTAAAATTATCTATATTATCCCCCTTGTCTGAGTCCTTCCTGACCAGCGTCACAACTCCCCGGTGTACAGATCTGGAGATAAGCCCATTCTGCTGCCAGTTTGTGTAAACGCTAGCCAGTATGTTCCCAAACAAATCTGGCATACTTTTATACAGCTCGTAGGGAAGACCATCGAGACCCGGCGCCTTACCACCACCGCAGTCTGCTATGGCCTCAATAATTTCCCTAGTTGTGATCGACCCTTCACAGCTCTCCGTATCCTGCCCCGAGAGAGCGGCAGGCCGGCGAGGAAGTCCGTAAGGTCCATCCTGCAATCCGGCCCATCGCTTCCCCCGAAAAGCTGGGCGAAGTGTTCTGGATAGGTCCGACACATCTCCTCGGGTTTGTTTATCAAATCACCTTGCGCATTCACCACAGATCGAATTATGGAATCATTTCCATGTTGAGCTTCCACAACCCGTGCCCATCCAGCGGCCTTGATTCCCTCGCTCCAGATTGCACGAAGTCTAGATCTGACTATACACCCCATGTGTTTGGCTTCGAGGTGCTGGTTTAATTCCAGTCTCTTCACTTTCACCTGGGATGCGTCGCAAGATAACATGGCTTCCTCTAGGGCCTTAACTAATTCTTTTTCTTCCTTACGCCCTCTAGCCACTAATCTTATGCTATATCTAATAGACTCAAATTTAATTGCTCTTTTGAGGGCGTACCACCATTTGTTGTTGATAATGAAACCGGTTAACACCCTCTGTATTAGTACCTTGATCCGGCTCCTGTACTCCTCAATCGCCAAAAGGGACTTATTTAGTTTCCAGTAGCTGGAACCCTTACTATATATCCTATCTAGATTCAGTTTACATGTTACCAACTTGTGGTCACTGTAACTGACCAAGTGGAATTGTGGACGCGTAACTATTTCTTTATCTAATTTTATAATAAATATCCTATCTATGTAAGACCTAAATGACCCGTCGCTATTTGACCATGTCCACAATGGAGCGTTCGGGAATTCTATTCTGTAGGGATTTACTAGCTGAAAGTGACTTAGTAGATCCTGGAAACCTATGTTCGGTTTTCAATTGGGATTCGAACCGACACTATCTACGCGCGCATCGAGAATAGTGTTGAAGTCTCCTAACACAACTAGTGAACGTGACGTGCCTAGAAACTTCTCCAAATCTCGGTAATAATCAGTCTGACTTGAACTAGGTGCATAAACTGCAACCAGCCTGATTTCCTTACCACTGAACGTCAAATCTAAAACGACCAGCCTACCTTCTGGATCAGAAAAATCAACTTTTTCTCTGAAACTTGGTTTCTTTTAATTAGGACCAACACCCCACTCCGCCACCTGGTAGGCCTGGAGAAGCGAACCTCTCGTAACCATTCAGGAGCGGAGAGCAGATCTCTTGGCCCTTTTAATCAAGTTTCAGTAGCAACAATGACATTGTGCCCTGACGTCATTTAGGAAACGTCCTAGTTTCCAGCTCGACGCCAGGCCACGCACATTTATACATCCTACGTGAACAATCATTTAAATGACTTACCTCAGTCGGTGTCTGGAGGCGGAGGGTTATCCGCTTTCTCTTTTTTTCCGGGCTCGCGGTGTCGGGATGATGAGGCCATCATATATATCTCGGTAATGTCATGTCTGAGAGGGCCTACATCATTTCGAAACTCACTCTGTAACCTGTTATAATTTTTTGGGTCAGTCTTAAAAATAGAAAACCCATCCATACCTTCAGTTTCTATTTTGGGGGCATGAATTACTGCCACGGGCTTCGCTAGATCTCGATTCGAGCTGCGAACCGCCATGAAATAGTCTTCTACCTCACTTTTCCTTGGCCTTTTTTTTTACTTGTCATTTTTTTTCTCTTTTTCCTTCTCGGAAAATTTTTCTCTCATGGTTCACCGCTTCCCACCCCTCGCCTGCCTTTGCCTCTGGTATTGATGTCTGTTCCTTCGGTTTTGCTGTGTTTTCTTCTGTTTCATTTGTCTTTTTCTGATTCCTTGGTCTTGCAGTCCGACCTGAGGTGGCCCTTTTTTCCACACTGGAAGCATCGAGGTTGGCGACCCTTCACCACGACCACTAATCGGGTCTCACCAACCTCGATAATTTCTGTTATTTCTTCCAGTTTTGCTCAGTCTGCATAATAATACGAAGGCTCTATCCAAACCAATTACGTGGCTCCATCGCGGCAGCTTCCACTATGCTTATTTTTTTTCTTCCAAACCCATAGTGACTGCCGCGACGAGCCACTCGGGGTCCACCTCAGGGAGAATATTACTTCTAGTCACTCTCGGTGTTCTTCTGCCCATATATATATACTGGTAGAAGTACCAACTCCTCAGTCATTAGTGGGTCGACTGAATAAAGTCGTGGTGCCTTTTCGTACCCCATTCTTACTTCCACGGCGGCATACCAATTTCTTAATTGTCTACCGGGGGCCAAACATAGAAATGGACAGAACTGATGGGATCAGTAAAGCGATATGGCTTTACATATAATGTGACTTTAAAAATTTTAATAAAATATTAAAAAATCGAATGAAATTAACAATACAAAGACAATACAAATGAAGCGATGATCAGACCACGCTCCGACCCCGATCTATCACTGGTACCGTTTTTGCCGGGATTTTTTTGTTCTTTTTCCACGGCGGCATAGCGCCTACCTCGATTGACCTATTTGACCAAATGCCATATCGGCTTCAAACATTTTTCTATTTCGCTTTCAATTACATAATCTATTTTTTTCTTTTACTTTATACATTTTATGGGTGATGGTCTTTTTTTCAATGTCTTGTTGTATTCTTTTGGATGGGCCACTTTAATTTCGTTCCCCTCCTTTTTTAAAAGTTCTTTGTGTTTTCCTAGGTTATCCACGTTATTCAATTTTACTTTAGTTCCTGCTGCTGCAGCAAAGTCTAATTTTTTTGTTTTTTTTCTTTTCATTTTTTTTTCATAACTTTCTCCGCTGTATTTAAACTTTCGACTTCAATATTTTTTTCTTGATGTTGATGGTCTCGGTGAGTAAATATCCGTTGCGTCTTCAATAAGCACCTTTTCACAAATCTCCTCTTCACTTGTTACTTGTTCACTGTTGGGTTTTCTTGAGCTTGCCATAATGCAAGCCTCCCCACACAAATAAAGTTTTCCCAAAAATTGCACTTCAATAATACTATCGCGCTCACCTCCTCGTAAACAACCGCAATAATTCAACAATAATTAACACAACTCGCACGCGCTGGTTAGACTTGGGATCGATTCGCCGGACAAGGATTTTGGATTATTTTTTCCTGCCTCTTTACTTAATTTTTGAGAGCGGTCAGGTTCAATTCTAGTATTCCTATTTGTGAGAGTAATTGAGTTTATTTCAGATATTCTCATTTAAAAAAATCATCTCCAGCTAAATCGTGGTGAAATGGTAGAAGGAAAGTGTAAGAGCGGAGAGTACTGGATTGAGTTTGTTATTGTATTTGAAAATTGTAGTTGTTGAACCTGTTGAATTTATATTGTTATCGAAATTCCTTTCTACCCATTGTCGGGGATGGAAGCGGGAAGCTACGCTGCGGCAGCGGAAAAAAGCCTGTCTGCCGACACGGTGAGCATGAGGGAAGTTGAAATTAACAAGGAGTTGAAAAAATATAATACATTATTTAAGAAGGAAGGAGACTGCCTCCGGTTGACACCGCCAGCAGAAGCAGTGCAGAAAGCAGAAAAATAAAAAAATATTTACTGGACTCTTAACATAGAGTCTAAAAAGTGGAAATAGCCAACACAGAAGAAACTGAAGAGGCGTTAAATGCTATCAAGGATGTGGCCACATTTTACACACGTGGAAGGAAGTTCGGTAGAGTGGAGGTGCGCTTCGGGAGTAAGGAGGAAGCAAAAAGTACTCCACTGTACTTTTAAGAACTGCAAAGTGAGCACTCTTGCCTACCTATTGCAGAAAACGTGCTGCAAGAGTGAGAATAGGGAGAGTGCCCCCGGAGATAGACGAGGCGTGGTTGGTGGTGGCCATTCTCTTCAATTGCGAGGAGGAGGTTGAGATAATTAAGGTGGAGAGGTCGAGAGAGATCAATTGGTGGAGGTGTGGACTCGAAGTCCTACTTCATATTTCCCTACCAGATCTCCACATTATAGTAGAAGAGTTGGTACTCCCCGGTGAGACCTAACTGAGAGTTATGGCGGAAGGGAGGCGCCCAATTTGTTACAACTGTAGGAATAGGGGACACATGCAAGCAAGGTGTCCCCATAAAAAAGACCGAATACAAACAGAAGTGGAGGAGGTAGCTGTGGAAGAGTCGAAGGTGGAAACAGCGATTGATAGAAAGTGTGCAAGGATGGAGTCGGCACCAAAAAACAAGAAAAAAAAGAAAGGATGAAGAAGAGTAATGTAGTTGAGGAGGAGGGTTATGGAGAGAGTCGAACCACGGAACCAGAGATGTTAATAAGTTATGAGAATGAGGAAACAATTTTACTGGTGGAATATATAGGAGAGAGACAGAGGACAAAGGAAAGGGTGGATGAACTTGACAGAAGAGACTTGAAAGTAATGATTGCGTATATACAGAATGAAGAGATTGATAAAAAAAAGTTTAAAAAATAAAGAATAAAACCTGGGTGATAATGGGTGAGAAGTGGTATAGCAAGGACTCAAGAACATTACTAGTGGCAAACAGAAAAGCAGAGATGTTATTGGAATTGTTCGATAAGAAAATAAAAAATACAGAAATGTACTTCGAGTACAAAGTCATGCCGAAAACCGTAAAATTCGATGATTTGGTGGCAACACAGATCGATTTTTTTTTTAAAAAGGATGAATTACAATGATACATACATGAACATAAGAACAGTAAAATGGAACTGCGAGCTTGGGGTGGGGTGGGGCTCATAAGCCATTACATTTTTTTTTTCATTCGATTTTATTGTCATACACATTTTCATTTATTCGTTTTATGTACCCCACGTTTTGTGTTGTCCGTCTTTGTAATGTCCCCTCTTTTTTAGGCTAATAAAGATAAAACGACGTTGGTATTGCCTTGGCGGAGGTTTGCGCTCTCTGAGTGCTCTTGCTTATATGTGAATCGTTTTGGTTCCTAATGAACCCGCCCAGTTATTCAATATCTAAAAAGTCGTATGGCTGTGTGGCAAGAACCCTGCTTCTCAACCATATAGTTCTGAGTTCAGTCGCACTGCGTGGCACCTTGGGCAAGTGTCTTCTACTATAGCCTAGGGCCGATTAAATCCTTGTGAGTGGATTTGGTAGACGGAAACTGAAAGAAGCCCGTCGTATATATATATACGCGTCTGACCACTGTCCGAAGTCAGGACGCCATGATAGATCGTTAGCTCCTACACGCATTTTTTTCTCTCCTTGTTTCTCTCCTTGTTTTTTCCGTGTATCTTTCTGTCGAAGAGCGTAGGCTCGAAACGTAAAATACTTTTTCTATTCCTGAGCGCTATACTAATACATTTATTTGTTTGTACTCCACCTGCCTTCATCTGGTCATTTTGCCAGTTTAGCCAATAAAACACACGCACTATATATATTTGTTGTTACTGTGCTTCAGCGTTATTTATTTTTTACATTAATCTTAATCTTATTTCCGCCAGAGTTCTTTCGTCACACTCCTGTGACCGCATCAGTGGTCCTTTGTTTTCTTCTTTCTTATTTGTGTGTCTCTCCTTACTAATGGTCAGCCATTTTGTATTTTGTATTCCTAGGACCACTGATGAGGTCACAGGAGTGTGACGAAAGAACTCTGGCCGAAATAAGATTAAGATTAATGTAAAAAATAAATAACGCTGAAGCAAAGTAACACCAAATATGTAGTGCGTGTGTTTTTATTGGCTAAACTGGCAAAATGACCATTCCTAAATACAACACTATGTTTCAACACACGATTTCACATGAAAAAATCTTGCAAAAGAAATATATAAACGTATATATATATATATCTCGCGAAGGACCTGAGAGACCTGCATGAGGTGGGTGTAGGTGTCTTCAAAATAAAGCTGGACCTCTTCCTGTCAGCTGTCCCAGATGAACCAACTTCGCGGCAGGAGGTGCAGATGAGGGCAGCTGCATCAAACTCTCTCATGCACCAAATATCAATTCCTAAAAAGCATTCGTGAAGTAAAATTATGTAGCAACATCAAATGGCGGTGCCCCACCATGGCCGCAGCTCGTGAGCTGAAACTAGATAAAATAAAAATAAAGAAATTATATTTATGACGAGCTTCTTTCGGTTTCCATCTACCGAAGTTACGCACCAAGTTTTGGTCATCCCGAGGCTATAGCGAAAGACACTTGTCCAAGGGGCCACTCAGGGTCAATCTAGAATGACGTGGACGGGAAATTTCTTACTACAGAGCCACGACCGCGCCTATATTGTCCAGATATTTTAACAGCAAAATCTTATACGAACCCCTCAACGGTCACTAGTCTATATTATTGAAGGATCTTTTCGGTTTGACCGGCAGTTTTTTTTAAATAATTTCCACGTAACTAAACACTTTTAAACTTCGTATACTGGTAGAATGTGTTTATAAAACATCTTTTTCTCTTGGCTTTCTTGAGAAAATTCTATGGTTTGTTAGATATTTGTTGTCTTCAATTTCTGCAATTTCAACCAATCACTGACGTCTATTGAGATGAAAACATTCTGTGCCGTATGAATATGATTGGGTTTATTTATATTTCTGAAGAAAAAAGATACCCTTCCCCCACCCCTAACCCTAACTAACCCTAACTCTAACCCTAAAACAGATTGAAATGCAATAGATCGATACTAGGGTCATAATTATGGGTGACAATTTCACATGACACTGCTAGAAAAAACTGCCGTTCAAACCGAAAAGATCTTTATTGAATATTTCTTTGAAAAAAAAACGATTATTTCAATTTCAAGGAGATTTGACTGTTATTTCTAGCAGGCCGAACATCCATATAGAAGCCACCATATCAGCTTCTTTAACTACCGACCTACTAATTTTCAATTGTTCATACGCTTCGTCTCATTCGATACCTTGACCCCATTGTTTGTTTTGTCTGTCCTCGTATCGCCCCCCCCCCTCTTTTTCTCAACCTCATGGTTAATAAAGAAATTGACCTACTTATCCTCATCACTTTACGTCCTCTTTCCCATACCCTGTGTTGACTTTTTCTCAACAACACCACTACCAGCTATGCTTTGGCTTATATCAAAAGGCACATCACTGTTTGAAGAGACGGTAGTGTTATTTGCAACAGTGGCACACACAATACTCTACTTCTGCAGCAAAGCAAATTACTTCAACCGCAACATTTTCTTCAAAAGTTCGGCTATTTTGGTGTACGAACCAACACCCAAGTAAATGGCAATTGTATATCAATCATAGCAATTGAGCAAACCATTGTAGCAACTAGCACGGTGTTGGCATTATGAAGTGCAACATTTTTCAGCGGCAGACGACATTTCGGAGGTTGATTATTACTCTATTCAGAACATTTTTTTGGCAATCAACCGTATCACTCGACACTATTCTAGCTTAACTTTTATTGAGGGTGCACTGTCGTGAAATGCCTTTATGCATACTTATATGCATGTGAGTGTGTGGGTGTGTGTATACCTTACAATAGAAAGATCACTGCTGACCTCAATTGCATATCTCAAGTTTATTGCATAAAAACACATTTACATTCCTTCAATATTGCTGCAGACTTGCTCGTATATGCATACACAGACACAAATGCACTCAATATAAAAAAAAACATAAAGAAAAAATTATGAGAAAAAAGTGTGAACTTCTTGTGTTTAGAAATAAAGAAAAAGAAGGAAAACCTGTTTAAATCATGTCCAAATGTAACCACTCAACTTTGGGGTTCGAGTGGGCATTACGCCTCATTTTATCATTATTCATAATTTCATTCGTTTCTTTTATTTTTTTCTTTCTCACTTGATTGCCTTTTTGTATTTTTATTCCCCCGATTTTATGTTTTGTATTTGTCATTGTGCTGTGTAACATCTTTATTTAGCCCCTTGGTGGTAATTTAAAAAAAGGAGACAGAGAACGGCCATTTGGAATATCGTACGTTGAGTCAAGACTATCGTGGATAACACTATATAATTGGCCCTTCTATTTAGAACTATGACTAGAAATTGGTTTGTTTGAACCAGGATTTACTGGTCATACATAACAATCAAAGAAACAAATTTCTGAAAAATACACAATTGGAGAAGTTGCTGAGCAGGCTATAGAGAAAGGACGTGGGAAAGGATTTGTGAAAGGACGTGTCCGATATGAAAAGATACTTGAAATCTGACAGATTGAATGTAAACCCAAATTCCACAAATACAGATAAAACTTTTAATCACTGGTTTAGAACTTTCACCAACTTTATAGACTCACTACTCGGGCAAGAAGGTAGGATTAGCGATAAACTTTTGATTATGTGGAACGGAACGTATACGAACTCATCAGTGAAGCTAAGAACTACGAACAAGCTGTGAATACACTAAAGAGTGTGTACATTCAACCAAAGAACATCGTAATGGCACGCCATCTTTTAACCACAAGAAAACAGAAACCAGGGGAATCTCTAGACCAGTTCTTAAACGAACTCAAAATATTAGCGAAAGACTGTGACTTTGTTGCACTGAGTGCTGAGCAGTACCGGTCTGAAATGATTCGAGATGCATTTATAAATGGGTTCACTTCGAATCAAATTCGAATCAAATATTAAAAAACAAAAGTGTTGACCTCAGTACAGGTTATGAGCGAGCACGTTCACTAGATGTGGCGCAAAAGAGTTCCAGTGTATATCTAAACTCTGAGGGTGCCAACTTCAGTCCAACTGCACCCTTTGTAGCTAAGCCAATAGATTCCGCAAAGCTGGAAGGAAAACACTCTGCCGCGACCCGAAAAAGGAGACCCCTTCCCAATGTTGGTTTTGTAGCTATTCCAGAGACCGGCGGACTCACTGCCCTGCACAGAAAGCAGTCTGTCACAAATGCCAAAAAAATAGGGCATTTTGGAAAATTATGTAGGAGCAACGCAGCAACTGTAACACAGGATGATGGTAAATATGATTTGCCATTGGCAGTATGAGCTTCAACAGGCTCACCCTTCTGAGTAATCTTTATGGTTATACTGAACAATAGCTGCAAAGCCGAAGCATTAATTAATAGCGGTAGCACTGAGAAGAGCTTCATCAGTGAGAAGCTAGTGAACATACTCAACATCAAGACGGTCAAATTGAAGAACGTCATGGTATGGCTTCTGCATCTCTTTCTGCGGAATCCAAGGGATACTGCACTGTTTCACTAACCCAGAATAATCAGAAATACTATCATGTGAAACTGTACGTGCTCAGAAACTTGTGCACTGACCTCATTCTGGGTACTAACTTCCAAGAACGTCTGTATTGATTTCCCAGAACTTATAAGCTTTTTTGTATTTCCTCACTTCTGCTGTCTGCTTTTCTGGTAGTAACACACACACATGTGCCACCCTGCTATGTTCGTATATCCTTTTCTATCGACAAATTTTGCCGTCTTCCAATCTGTTACTTTCCGAATTAGTTCCCTATTCTCCTTGTCCGTCGACATACAAACGTAATTTAATTCACGGGGAGGGGAATTCTTTGTACTTTGTTGTGATTGCATTTCTTTTTCCTTTTTGGATCGTGTAGGAGTGAGATGGGTGGGTTCGGTGCCTGTAGGGTGAGGGTGGGTCTGAGAGGGTATGGGTCAGGTGGGTAAGGTTTGGAATTCCACATCACACTCTTTCAGTGAGTGAATGAATTTCTTTATTGCCTATAAGGGCATTCTTAGAAGATACAAAAGGAGGGGCCTGGGACAAACAAAGGACAGTCTTACAGGGGAAGGGGTAGTGGTGTTGGGGTTACAAACATGAAAACTGTGATGAAAAACTGTATGAGTTAAAAAATTTTAATGAATAAAAAATACTGAAATATATATTTTCCGGGTTTATTTTTAACCCGCCAATTTGGAACCATTGTCTTTTTTCTCCTTTTTGGGAGTGCAAGAAAACGTTTTCTTCCCTCTCCGTTTGACCGACTATACCAGCATTCATACTCAACTCCCTTACATTTGTCCATCTTTTTTCATACACGCTAAGAGGCAGGTACTTTCTCTCCAGACGGATCTTCCTTAAAAGGTGGAAGTTGAACCAACTTACCAACCCTTGTCCGGAGATTAAGTGGCCTGCCCCAGTCCCTTTTGCACGTGTCCTCCACACTCTCTTTCAGTATGGCCACTACGCAGAAAAAGGTTGCCTTCCTTTCCTTGTTCAGGAAGGGAGGCGGTACAATCTTAACTATGGTCTCAATCGAGAGCTGTACTCCTTCCACATCCGACATCAGTTGTTCGACATAGACTATCAACCCCTTCAACTCCCCCACGGTGTACGAAGACATGCGTGACAGTTTCACTGACGCGCCCGCACCTCGAACATGTGGGGGGGGGGTGTTGAAACCGTGTCTACAACCTCTCTCGAACCGGTAAGACCGATCAGTAGCACAACCAAGCCAAGGATTTCTGGAAATTATCCATATGCCTCGGCCCGAATGTCCTTCCGAACAGGTTGGCCAGTTGTTCGTCATCAAAGCCTAGAGTCTCCCACAGGACGTCATCGGACTTAAACTCTACCAACCCTCTATAGAAATCCGCAGTGGTAACCTCGCTGCCGGTATTGCTCGCTCGGGCAGCAGATAGGGCGCTTCATAAGTGGTGATTTCCCCTTCCACAAAAAGCGGAAAAGGATCCGTTCCAGCTCGGTCAGTCACAAACCAGGGCCAGGCACGACGGTCAGGCGGTAGGTTATCACATGCTATAAACACCTGTGCAACCTCAGTCCTCCCTGGGTTATGGCCGTCACCTTACTCGTTACCTCACTCCAGTTCTTCTCCACCTGAAGATCTGATGTAAACTAGATTCCGAGCAATTTAACCGGGCCCTCCGTCCAGCGTCCGACGACGCTGTTGGGAGGCATCGACTTGCCACGCCAGGTGCCGAGTTGCAAGCCGACTGATTTTTCCCGGTTAATTTTTGCCCCTGCCACCGCTTCGTATCCTTTGATGGCGTCTTCTACACGAGGTAACTACCCTTCATCAGATACGGTGATGGTAACATTATCCGCATATGCCGTCGCACTTCTACCATAACATAGATCTGGCCATCAAATTGAAAAGATCCCGATTCTGCCAGTTCGCTGCCTTCAGATAGGAAAATAATGATTTGTATTTTCCTCCTCCTTCTCCGTTTGACCGGCTACACCAGCACGGCCCCATTCATACTCGACTTGTGCACTGACCTAATTCTGGGTACTAACTTCCAAGAACGGCATGAAAGTATTACCATACAATACGGAGGACGGAAACCATCAAAAACATTTACTACGGTAACAGCTATGAAAACTGACCCCCCAAAGCTATTCGCGCATCTCAAAGAAGACTGTAAACCTATTGCAGTCAAATGCATGTGTGGTGATTCGTAAAAGTTTATTGTTCTTGGAGTAAGTTACAAAAAATTTCTAAGATTCTCTTGACTTGTAATTCAAACCGCCTCATGGACCCGACGTTACACCGGAAGATGACGAGGGGAGGTGCACTGAAACAGCCACTCTGAATAGTTCCGAAGCCTGATAAGCTGGCTGGGTTGTTAAGAAGTAGAATAACTGAGAGTGAAGGAATAGACAGGAATTTATAGGAGGTCAATCACCGTAGATACATGCGGCATACCAACAAAAAAGTTTAAGAGTAACGATCCTAATTACATGCTAAAAGAGTGTTGTCCCGACCTCATCTTCAACTCTTGTTTGTCAATGCTTTTTATAGACTGCCTTTTCTTAACATATTTGCTCAATCAACCACGCAATTTTCTACATTAAACATCCATTCAGTCGGTCTGTCACTCTACTCGCAAGTTAACATTGCGGTCAAATCTTATTGAAACTACATATATTCGTCTTCAAAATAGTATAAATTTCATAAAATGTTAACAACCTAAATACTGTCTGACACACATACAAAAAAAAAAATCCGACTGATGCAGCTTTATTAAAACTTAACTTAAACAGGAGAAGCATTAAAAATTAGCAGCAGCTGAAGCAACGAGTGGCTAGCGTTATTTTGTGCCAATACCTCATTGCATATGCTTCTTATTATTATTCGGGGGGGGTGTGATAAAAGTTTCAAACATTCTCAAAACAAACGATAAGGTTTTTTTTATCACTTCACAATTTTTCAACACTCGGCGTTTTTTTCTATTTCTAGAAACTTGTAAATTTTTTCATGTCAGCAGTTAACTAGTTGTATGTATTTATCTGCAGCAACAAATATACTGTAACATTTCAGAATTAGCAGACGCCGTCTCTTTCAACATCACAGTAAGTCCCGATGCTTTTATTATTATTATTATTATTATTATTCAGTAGATTTATTTTCATAGCGTGCTTTCACTTCACTACCGAGCGCAGCTCTGTAGTGCCTTGGGTTTATTGTGCTGTGGTTTGTTGTGATGTTCTTTCTTTTATTGTATTGAAAATGTTTTACGTAGGATGTGTGCAATGCCTACTAGTGCTATCTTCTGTGTGTTATATTTGTTATTCCTGGTGTAGTGCAGGCGCAATGGCCCAGTGGTTAGGGCAGCGGACTCGCGGTCGTAGGATCGCGGTTTCGATTCCCAGACCGGGCGTTGTGAGTGTTTATTGAGCGAAAACACCTAAAGCTCCACGAGGCTCCGGCAGGGGATGGTGGTGATCCCTGCTGTACTCTTTCACCACAACTTTCTCTCGCTCTTACTTCCTGTTTCTGTTGTGCCTGTATTTCAAAGGGCCGGCCTTGTCACTCTCTGTGTCACGCTGAATATCCCCGAGAACTACGTTAAGGGTACACGTGTCTGTGGAGTGCTCAGCCACTTACACGTTAATTTCACGAGCAGGCTGTTCCGTTGATTCGGATCAACCGGAACCCTCGTCGTCGTAACCGACGGAGTGCTTCCATCCAGTCCTGGTGTTTTTGTTATGTATTTGTCTGAATATTTTTTTATCATACTGAATGAGCCTACTATGATAGGAATTGCTTCTGTTTTTAAACTCCACATTCGAGTTACCTCTATTTCAAAGTCTTTGTATTTTGAAAGTTTCTCCATTTCTTTTAGAGAAACGTTGTCATCTGTTGGAATTAATTCATCAATTAGAAAGCATTTTTTTTATTGATAATCTCTGACAACTATATTCAGCATATTGGCCTTAATTTCTCTATCTGTGTGTATTGGCATATCCCATAGTATGGTTGCTTTCTCATTATTATTATTTGTTTTGGTTTTGCTTTTATTTATAATTGTTGCACCCAAGTTTCAACCAGAGATGTTAAAGGACTACAAGATTTTGCCTCTGATGATTTGTTTATATTTATTTCTTCACCTTAGATGTAATGTAATTGTGTGGAGGCGCAATGGCCCAGTGGTTAGGGCAGCGGACTCGCGGTCGTAGGATCGTGGTTTCGATTCCCAGAGCGGGCTTTGAGTTTATTGAGTGAAAACACCTAAAAGTTCCACGAGGCTCTAGCAGGAGTTGGTGGTGATCCCTGCTGTACTCTTTCACCACAAATTTTTGTCACTCTATCTTCCTGTTTCTGTTGTGCCTGTATTTCAAAGGGCCAGCTTTGTCAAACTCTGTGTCACGCTGAATCTCCTCCGAGAACTAGAACTATGTTAAGGGTACACGTGTCTATGGAGTACTCAGCCACTTGCACGTTAAGCAGGCTCTTCCGTTGATCGGATCGACTGGAACTCTCGTCGTCGCAACCGACGGAGTGCCACGTTGCCCTTTTAATGCGATTGGCAATTATTGAAGTAATTGTTATTGTTATAATTGAGTTATGTGGGAGTGGCTGTGTGGTAAGTAGCTTGCTTACCAACCACATGGTTCCGGGTTCAGTCCTACTGCGTGGTACCTTGGGAAAGTGTCTTCTACAATAGCCTTGGATCGACCAAAGCCTTGTGAGTGGATTTGGTAGACGGAAACTGAAAGAAGCTCGTCGTAATATATATATATGTATGTATATATATATATATATATATATATAATATATATATATATATATATATGTTTGTGTGTGTGTGTGTGTGTGTGTGTGTGTGTTGTGTGTTTGTGTGTCTGTGTTTATCCTCCCAACATCGCTTGACAACCGATGCTGGTATATTTACGTCCCCGTAACTTAGCGGTTCGGCAAAAGTGACCGATAGAATAAGTACAAGGCTTACAAAGAATAAGTCCTGGGGTCGATTTGTTCGACAAAAGGCGATGCTCCAGCATGGCCGCAGTCAAATGACTGAAACAAGTAGAAGATTATGAGTGAAGGCGCATGGTTCAGTGGTTAGAACGTCGGACTTAGAATCATGAGGTAGTGAGTTCGATTATTGGACTGGGCTGCGTGTTGTGTTCTTGAGCAAGACACTTTGTCTCACGTTGCTCCAATTCACTCATCTGTAGAAATGAGTTGCGGCATCACTGTTACCAAGCTATATCGGCCCCTTTGCCTTTCTCATGGGTAACATCGGTGGCGTGGAGACGGGTGGCTGGTATGAAGGGTGTGACTGTTGGTCTTCCATAAATAATCTTGCCCGGACTTGAACCTCAGAAAGGAATTTTCTACGCGCAATTCCATGGTCGTTTATGACTGAAAGGGGTCTCTACCATTCACCCTTTATATTGGTAGGGTACTCTTCAAAATTTTTAACCATTAAACAGCAAGAAAAATTTGCGTGAATGTGTATTGTGAACAAGCAAAAAATAAAAAGTATGTTTCTTATGGGTAATTTTTATATCTATTTTCACTTTAAATAAACAAAAGAAAATGTATCATCATTCTTAGTCTCCCACACAGTAAAATTTGGCGTGGCTGTGTGGTAAGAAGCTTGCCTCCTAATCACATGGTTCCGAGTTCAGTTTCATTACATGGCATCTTGGGAAAGAGTCTTCTGCTATAGCCTCAGGCCGACCAAAGCCTTGTGAGTGGATTTGGTAGACGGAAACTGAAAGAAGCCCAAAGTGCGTGTGTGTGTGTTTGTATTGATTTGGTAGTTGGAAACTGAAAGAAACCCGTCGTATAAATATTTGTCCCCCTCCTCTGATTGACAACCGGTCTTGTTATGTTCGCCGAGCTGGCGGCGAGCTGGCAGAAACGTTAGCACGCCGGGCGAAATGCGTTGCCGTATTTCGTCTGTCGTTACGTTGTGAGTTCAAATTCCGCCGAGGTCGACTTTGCCTTTCATCCTTTCGGGGACGATAAATTAAGTACCAGTTACGCACTGGGGTCGATGTAATCGACTTAATACCTATGTCTGTCCTTGTTTGTCCCCTCTGTGTTTAGCCCCTTGTGGGTAATAAAGAAATAGGTGTTGTTATGTTCGCCCTCTATAAATCTTTGCGTTACTGAGAAATTTTTAGAGCAAAAAAAACTTCTAAGCAAACAACTCTAGACTTGTTTTTTAAAAAGAAATCTATACGTCCGTCTACGAGTTCTTGTAAATCGGGGATCACGTCTACAAGTGATGTGTGCAAGTCTAGTTCGAGTGAAAGTGATTCAGAAAACGGTTATGATTAAAATATTTTGACATTCTTTTTACATTACATAAAATATTCTTTACATTCAACTGTTGTTTTATTACCATTTACTCACGAGTATTATAGATTTTATAGGTAAACTATTTTTCTGGGAACGAATTACGATTTATGACATTGCTACTATGGGAAATTATCGCTCTGCTTTACGAGTTTTCGCTTTATTAGCGGTTTGTGGGAACAGATTAACTCGTATATTGAGACATTGCTGTATAAATATTTGGTCTTTCAATAAATAGCAGTAATTGTGGGTGATACAACAGCCTACCCGACTCCTGTGAAATGAGGACTGCTATAACATGTGGTAGTTTAGCAGTACCATGTTTAATGTGGCACGATTTAATCGTAAATAATCGAAATAAATAAAGTATGGTAAAAGTAACATGTAGGTCAATGAATATATATATATATATATATATATATATATTATGTGTGTGTGTGTGTTGTGTGTGTGTGTGTGTATGTGTGTGTGTGTATATATATATATATTAT